>NW_017234718.1:215378-279920 GCF_000208745.1 Theobroma cacao
TTTCAGAGCAAAAATAGGAATTTTTACCCATTAGGGGTATTTTCGTAATTTACTATCGAGATTGATAATTTGCACCACACTAAGGGACATTAAGTCAATTTGGGTGCAATTGAGGTATAGAAACTGAAAAAAATTAATTTGGGATTAAATTGGAGGCGTTAGTAATTTAATCGGGTGATAAGACAAATTAGGCCAATACCGAGTTTAGATAGTTATCAGTGCATTTTTGCATTCCATATTATGCATTAATAGTCTAAATTAGTTTAATTTCAATTTAGTACCAATGTAGTGAATTTCTCGATTTTGTACTGTGTCAAGGTGGTGAGTCCTCCGATAAAGGCAAAGAAATTGCATCCGAGGACCAGTAGACAGAGTGCGTCAAAAGTCTGCATTCTAGACATTGTGAGTAAACTTACTGTCATTTTAATTATCTAGGGTGGTTTTTAGATGATTTCATGAATTCTATGGAAAAAGGAATTTAAAAAGGAAAATTTTCATGTTTTATGAATAAATGTATTTCAATGAAATTAAATTATAAATTGTTTTGAAATTAATAGTGATTTTGAAAAATAGAGTACACGAAGACTGTTAATTGTGGCAATTTGATTGTTTAAATTGATTGGCTCATGATAAATCGGGTATGATTGGCTAGTTGGCAATTGCATTGAAATGCGAATTATTTGATTGCCTTGAAAGACTGTGAATTACAAAATTGCCATATCATGTTATTGAGTTTTATTGTATGGTGGATTATATATATTAATTAATTACTGCAGTAGGGGGTTTCTATGGACCAGCCTTTTAGAAGGGCACAGTAAACCCCATTATATTCTTACCTCAAACGGAGAGGCGCGTAGGGTATCTCCTAGGGTAAAGTTTAGAGTTCACTTCACACTAAACCACCACGTGAGGGGGAACTCAGCCAACGCCAAGGAATGGCTATGTTTTCTAAACAAAAATATGATTTATGTGAAATGTGAATTTTAATAGCCTTGGCGGTCTTGGTAGGATGCCTCGACCAAGGTGTCCCCGAGAATGAATTTATGGCACAAGCCTAATTTTTATGAGATTCATAAGCCTCTTTACATATTTTAAATGAAATGTATTCTTATGCTGTGACCCAGTTTACGATGATTTATTTTATTGTCTCCATGTACTCAACTCTATATATTTATGATGATGTCTATTTACTCATTGAGATTTTATAATCTCACCACCCTCCTTTCCACCCATTTCAGGTTCAGTATAGGCTGTAGATAGCTGATCTCATCGAGGACTACCATTGGATCTGCATTTTTCAAACCGTAAGTTCACAGTCCTCTTTACTTTTGTTCATTCGGGGGCCCTCTTGTTATTGTAAATTAAATTAAATATTTTGGCTTACTGTATTACAATATGTATAAATTTATTTAGCTTTTACGCTCTAAAAAAATTATTCACGTATAACTTTATAAATATTGTTTTATAAGAAAATAGAATATTTTACTTAATATTTCCTTTATTTTCTTATTATATTCAAATAACCATAATTTCGTTTTAAATGAAGATTTTAGACTTTTAAACTCATTTTGATTATGAATTATGTCTTTTGTACTTGTATATTACATTTTAGCCAGTTTCAAAATTTTTGAGAAAAATGACCAAAATATCTCTGTGAGACGAAAATTAATATTTTATTTGTTTTAAGTTGGAAACGACTTAAAATCTTTTAGAACACAATATTTGACAATGGTTGCTCACAATGGAACAAAGAAACTAATAGTAAAGCCTTGCGGGGTTTCGGGTTGACATTCCGGGCAATGAGTGTCTACTGGGATACCGCGACAATTGTCACGGGCTCGAGGGGAGTACCGGGTCGTGACACAAGCTCTCCTCAGTTAGCAAACAATGTTAAAGAATATCTAAGTTCTCACTTCAAATTGAAGGACCTTGGAGAAGTTGAACATTTCCTAGGATTGGAAGTAGCCAGATCAGTAAAAGGCTTTTCTATTTGTCAAAGGAAATATGTCTTAGATATGTTGGATGAGCATGGTTTTCTGGGAGCAAAGCCAGTATCAACACCAATAGATTATAACCATAAACTTGAAAAGGCAACAGATGAAGAACAATTAAACAATGTTCCTGTTTATCATCAACTCATTGGAAAACTATTATACTTAACCTTCACAAGGCCAAAGATATCCTATGCTATTCAAACGCTTTCTCAGTTTATGGATAAGCCAGGGCACATTCATCTCATGGCAACCTATAGAGTACTAAAGTACTTAAAAGGTTCACCAAGACAAGGAATTCTTTTGAAATCAAAATCTAATTTGCAACTGATTGCATATTCAAATAGTGATTAGGCTGATTGTCCAAATACATGAAGATCCATAACAGGATTCTGTGTTTTTATTGGTGAATCACTAGTAAGCTGGAAGTCTAAGAAGCAATCAGTTGTTGCTAAGAGTTTTGCAGAAGCAGAGTACCATTCTATGGCTGCAGCCTGCTGTGAAGTAATGTGGTTGAAATCTCTACTTTCTGATTTTGGAATTGAACATTCTACATCCATAAAGCTCTACACAGATAGTCAATCAGGTATTCATATATGTAAAAATCCAATTTTACATTAGCGAACAAAACATATTGAGATGGATGTTCATTTCATTCGTGATAAAGTGAAATATGGATTGATTAGTTCTATTCATGTCTCGACAACATTACAGGTTGCAGATATATTCATAAAGGCTTTACAACCAAAGGTTTTCCAGAGACTTCTTAATGAGATGAATGTGCATACTATACACAATTCATCTTGAGGGGGAGTATTAGAAGCTGCAGGATCTATTTAAGGAAGTATGGGTTACTGGCTGTATTGAAGAACAGAGTACTAGCAGTGCACATGTAATTTAATTATAGGCTTGGATTATTGTTTTACTAGTTACTGTTACTATGGCACTATAATTAGTTAAAAGCTAGTAAAAGTTAGTTGTTAGTTGTTTCCAGAGTTAGTTAGAGTTAGTTAGCTGTTAGTATAAATACATTTTGTATTGACTGATTTAGAGTGTAAAAATCATTTTTTCCTCTCAACTGTCTCTCGAAGCTCTTTCTCTCTCTAAGCTTGTATGACATTTCTACTAATTTTATCATTTGACTCAAGAAAAAATGAAGCTATTTGAGGTTGACTCAATTATCATTAATTTCTATAGAGACTTCGAAACTCAACTCAAGTTTGAATTCAGAATAAAAATTACAGTGAAACTTTAAAATATGCAAATAGCTATCATAGTTTATTGATAAAAGTATAAAATATTAAAAAAAAGCTTGACAAAACTTACACGCTACTAAAGGTCGGCTTGACAATTAACAACTCGATTTCAAGTATCATCGAGTTAAGTCAAAGTAGATTAAGTGTAGATCATCGTGAGTTTGATTTTGGTAAGTTTTAAGTTAATGATTTTTTTGTGGTCAACACTAAGTTGAGTCGAATTTAGTTTGGATGGGTCTTTCATATTGGGTTAAGCTTGGCTAAGTCTGCTTTTAGTCAATTTAGATTTTGGATTCAACTATTTTTGCTTATCTTTTTCAAGTCAATATTGTTAGATTTTGCGTTGAATTTCAAACCAATAACTTAATCATAAATTGGGTCGGTTTAGATTTTTCTTAGATGGTTACAACTTAAAAGTTCCATTCACAAAATATGATTTTATAAGATGGAAAAAATTTCTCTTATTATTTAATTCAATATTAAATGTACAATTAATGCTTCTAGCAAAAAAAAAATTACTGCATGTCTTTTTATTTGTCCATATATGACTTTTAAAAAATTTAAGATAGACTGTTGGAGGATTGTAGAGTTCACTCAGAGGCATGAAGCAATTGAAACCAAATTCCAAATCCTTTGCAAAAAGGTCCAAGACCAACCAAAATATCAAACCAGATCCATCTCAATAAAAGGATAGGGCTTAGACAAACCATCCTGTTCAAAGCCTTAACAAGCAAATATCTTTAGCTTAGCTCTAGACCTCTTTACCCAATGTTCTTGTTTCCTCCCCTTTTTATACCTATCCAGAGTTGATGTACAAGCTTCTAGTTTAGCCGTACAAGTTTTTTTTTTTTAATAAATTTTAAATAGAGCTTGACTTCAGTTTAAACAATTCTTTTCTTAGTTTCCTTTTTCTACTACGTATCACCTTGCTTCCTACTCCATTCATTTGCATAGCAAAAACCAAATATTAAAAAACTCCATTACTTTTCTTCTTTGGCAGAAATTGATCCATCAAATTTTCCTTTTCAAGAAAACACCAAGAAAAAGCTTGAAATGATAGGTACGAACAACAAAGTCGATAGTTGTGACAATATGGGGAGTCTTGATAATGAGAGAATTTTTTAGAAACGTCAAATTGTTCCTGAACAAATATCTACAGTAATCTCTAAGCAGAATCTTGGTAATAAAGTCTTTTCTAGCCAAAGACTGAATATGAAACTTGAGCATGTTATCTTCCAAAAGACAATGCGTTGAAGCCTTTAGGAGAGGATGCTTATTTTATTTGCAATGAGGAACAAACTTTGGTGTTGCTGATGGTGTTGGAGGATGGGCAGCCAAGGGCGTGGATGCAGGAGAATATGCTCGGCAACTGATGGCTAACGCCATCATAGCTGTTTATGAAGAGCATAAGCTTAAGGGAAATGTTGATCTTGGGAAGAGTCTTGCATACAGTCCTTATCAATTGGGGAATAGCGATTAGTGATGGACTTGATATGGCAATGAAGTTATTTGTAAGGGTGGAGGCAGGGGACATAGTCCTCCAAGTGCGAAACAAAGGAACGAAACAGAAATGTTTGTCCAGAGAAAGATAATTGATAACAGGGTATGCGTTGCACAACTCGTTCGACAAGTTCGCATTCTCTCCATTCACAAAAGCTGCAAAGAAGGCAGTACTGAATCGTATGGGAGGCAAGGTAGATGACATTACAGCTGTTGTAGGAATCATTCAATTTTAAGAGGATGCAGTTGGACTGCTTTCATCCGTCTCATTCTCTTGTATCATGGCTTCATTAGCTACTACCTTTTCGTTTTGTACAAGTACTACAATTGATACCTGAAACCAATAACAGAATATGTTTTATTTTCGAATCACATGTTAAACGGTTAATACTGAAAAGATGGGAAAGAGTTTTAATCTTCCGAGAGAAACATGAATGTCAATTTTGTAGGATTGCTAAAAAATTATAACAAACCCTGGAAGCTGCGTGGAATTGATAAGAAAGCAATAAAGTGGAAGAGAAGATGAGAGTAAGTTGAATGTTTTTTGAATTCGGCTCCTCTCCAGGTATGAATATCTGCTTAATTGGAGAAATTCTCTGTAATCAACAACTATAGCTGGAGACCCATGTTAAAGGTTTACTCAATCCTATTCTTTACATCTTGTGAAGGACAGTTTTACTGACTGCAAATTCAGATTCTAATTATCCAGCAAGTTGTATGATTAGTTTGTCCTCTTTTATAGTGTCAGCAAAACCAGAACTTTAGTATGGCGCTATAGACCACTCGACCATCCCAACACGCTATTCATGAGTTATCTTCCTAAGGTTTTAAAGAATGTCAAACCATGACCAGATTTCATGCACTTGCCAGTGACCTCCTGATCATATATAGGCAAAACCAAAAAGCTACAAAGACTAAGATGAACCAGCAGCAAGGGAATATCGGTTAACTATAGAATAGAGAAGCAGAACAGAGATTCGATGAGGAATTATGAAGATCCTTGAAACAGATGAAAAATAAATTCACAAAATGAATCATTTATCTATCTTAACATCATCAGAATTCAAATTTAATACCTCTAAGTTAAGGTGTGATCTCTTTGGAAAACATGACCTGTTTAAGATAACAATCATGTTACCATCCTTGCATATTTAGACCTTTCTGCTTATAAATCCATAGTTAAATATTTCATTCTCTTATTTTTACTATACATTTTTTTCTTGAGACATTTTATTCACTCGTAGATTACTACAACAATTATCTTTATTTATTCCTATTTTTCAAGGATGTAGGTATGTTTAAAGCTATAGGCCAAATAGACATGGGATATCCTCCCCTTCATTGAGTTTAAACAAGAAAATTTGATGAAGGGAAAGGAGAGAGAGAGAAAACGAAACAGGGAATTTCCTCAGCTAAATATGAACTTGTTCAAACGATTACATCATGCACATCCACCAAATATATTATAGAAAGACTTGCTCAAAATACCATTCTACAACAGCTAATTTGTTCTCTTTAAATCTTTCCTTTGAGAGAAGAGATGAAGCCTTTCATTCTTCCCCATTCTGCCTCGACACTTTTCTCCTCCTCCTCAGCAACCTTGGCCTTGGCCACATACTCTGGCCATTCCTTTCCCAATGCATTCAGCTGCGCTTTCAAGTCCTGGGAAATTTTGAAAATTTCCTTCCGCTCAGCCAAGATATTCTCTTTATTCTTTTGTGCCTCAGCAACTTGCTCATGGAGGGCAGCAAGTTTTTGCTCTACCTGTTTCGCCTCTGCCTTGGCCTCTTTAAATTTGATTAGACTATCCTCTAAATTACGAGTAAGTGCCAGCTTGACAGATTCCTTCTCACTAAGGAGATTCTTGTCCTGCACTGCTTTCACTACTCGCTCAGGTAGTTGTTTAAAGTTCTCCTCCATGGCCAACAACTCATCTTTTAGCTCAATCGTAAAGGTAGAGGAACAATCAACACTAGATAGGACCTTGAAAGCCTTCTTAAGTGAAGAAATCATCCCTGAATCATAAAAGTTAGCTGGGGCCATATTCAGGGCTTCATCTATGTTGACCAGAGCTTCCTTTGCTTCTTCTTGAGAAGAAACAATGTTACTTCTTGCGAGCTCAGACTCTAAGCTAGTAAAGAATGTGTCCATATCTTCCTCAGTAGGGTCTTCAGGTTCAATGGTCTGAAATAAAGGGAAAGAAAGTAATAATAGAGATACAAAAGATGTATAAAATATTTACAATTAACTTGGCTGACTTACCTCACTCTGGGAAGAAGACTGATCCGCAGTTGGCAATTTTTGATTGGTAGATTCTGCCTCATCCTGTCCTGGAGAAGACAGAACCGCAGGAGCTGAAAGGATAGCTGATGACTGAGTGGTGATTTCCTCTGGTTTGACTATTGTAGGTTTTTGGTTGTCTATGGCTGCTTCACCGTGATCAGCTTCCTTGCTCTTGAGTTTATCAGAAGCAGTTTCAAGTTCAACTATCAATGCATCTGACAGCAAATCAATAGTCCTATCGGTGGCAATGTAAGCTTCAACTAAGCATGCATCATTCACGAGATAGCCTCTCTTAGGGTCGAGTAATTCATCGAGAGGCATGAATGAAGTGAAGCCCCAATCATTCTCCTTTGCATTAAACTCATGATTAGTGACTGCCAAAAGCAAAGAGTATCAATTATCAACAACCATTTGTGTAAACAATCTGATGACAAACTCAAAGAAGAAAAAGGCATGGAATAGCATATTCGGCATCTGGTCTTTGCATGTTTCGACCATGCCCAAAGCCTCAAACAAAGCCCATCTTTCAAGCATTTACCACCTGAGCCAGGGCCCAGGATCATAGACAAAAAATAAATATTGAGCCCCAAACAGATAAATTCAAAGTAGTGAAAATAAGAGGAACCATTCCATTAGCCAAGGAATAGAAATTAGAACAGAAAACAAAGATAGTGATAGGAAGTTGTGTTCTTTAAAGAAGATTCCCCGACTTCTTTCCTAAAGCTTTGACGGAAGGAAAAGAAGATGCAGAGAGGGGAAACGGCAATAAGTGAAGTTGTTTGGACTTGGGGGAGAGTGCTAGAAGGAAATACCTTTTGTAATCGAAGTTTTAGGATCAGTTTGGTTGATGACAGATAATCTGAATTGGGCATATCTACTCCAGCCAGGAGGCAAAGTTGCTGAATCTGCAGCATCTACATAAATTGAAATATGATCCACCTTGTTCCCCTTTGGGAAGACAAGAAGTTGCCTGCCAAACAAAATTGCAAGTCTCAGTGATAGAGAAATGCAACTTGAAATATTACCGAATCCTTAGAATTACCATTTGTTGCCACCAACATGGAAGATGTCAGAGTAGAGCTTGTTGCATTTAATACAGGAGAAATTCTCAATCCTCCATGTGAACTTTCTCACTTGTTGACTTCCCATAGACTGAGACTCACTTCTATCCACTGCACTCAAAAACAAAAAGAAGGAAACATGGAGGAGAAGAATTAAAGAGTAAAAGGTGAAGCTATTTATGAATACCTTCCATTATGAGATGATCTGCTGATAAAAACTACTATGCTGGAGAAGGTAGAGTGGAAGCTCTAGAGTTGAAATACTTTATTTATACAACTTCGCCTTTAAGCTATCTTTGTTATCACTTGAACCACATCCCTATATGTTTTTGAATAAAGTAAATATAATTTGACTTGGTCTTCCTTTTCAATTTAATAATTACTTCCACTACTTGGCCTTGAAGTTGTCTTTCTTTCCTGGCAATTCATGGTACTGCACCTTCACAACCACTTCTTGTCTATATCATAAAAATAGAAATCCAAAATATTAAGAAAAAATAAATTTTATTTAATTGATACTTATTTTTTATATCATATAATATTAATATATTACAATAATAAATAATAACGTGATACGTTGATAATTGCATATGATTAAATGATTATATAATATTTTTATTTTTTTATAAGTGTCACGTTAATACCATGTGACATAAAAAATGATATATGACGTTTAATCAAAATTGTTAATTATAAATAACTATTTGATTTAAAATAAAAATATAAAAATTTAATTAAATATAATAAAAAGTAAAAACTTATAATTTTAGAATTTTTTTAAAACATTATTCTTTTTACTTTTATACAAATATATAATAAATGATGTCTTTGCACAAAAAGCATAGTATTATTCCTTTTACTTTTATAATTTTAGACTGCCCTTTCCTTGAGCTCTACCTCTTTCTTTATTATATAATATTGAAAGTAATGATAATTCTAAAATTAAATAAAAACTAAAGTTAAGAAAATAAAATATATTAAAATAATTATTCATAAAACATTGTAATATATTTTAATAAAATATATTAAAATAATGCAAAGAGTTTATGTAGAATTGACATAAATCGCTTGGGAAGAGCTTCTTCCTCGTGCAAAAGTTTAACAAGAAAAATAATAAACAACAATAGGAGTGAGAGTTAAAAAGCAAATTCAGCTTACGAAAGACGATCAATGATAAATGCTATGTTGCAATGGCTAGCTCCTCAACGGGAAAGGGTTAAACTTACTAAGCTCTAGCTAGGAAACCCAAGACTTCAGTTTTCTAAGCGATGAACTTAATAGATATTGTTGGGATTCGACCTCATACTCAAACATGAAAATAATCAAGAAATTAAAAAATATAACACAGCAGAATAATAAGCTAGCATTTAATCAGAGAAACAGTTGAATCCTACAGAATCAATATTTGTGTTTTTCTTGTAACTTTTAAATTAATTATGAACAGTCATAAGTATAATAGTTACATACTATCACAACCCAATTCTCGGGCCATAACCGACGCAAAGGCCCAATAGGCACAGCCCACTAGACCCTAGCAAGCCTTTCTATATGAACTTATACATTAGTCCATCTATCATCCATATTTCTTTAAGATCTATACTTCATAATGTTCAAATGATAAATTTCTTCGAAAACAATTCATAAAACACAAGTATATACTCATAATGGCATCATCAATCAAAATATACATAATAGTTTGCCAAATGAATCTTAACAATTCACATTAAACATACATGTAGATATACAAAGACCATGATTGTCAGTGGAGTGACTCTGGGCGTGGGTGCTAACATTTAGTGTCATGGCAAACCTATTGAAAAATGGATAAAAATGAGCACCTCGACCTAGGACCCAATCACCTCCAATTCAGAAAACCTAAAACACGAAGTTAAAAGGAATGAACATAAACCCAGTGAATGAACATAGGAAGGGAACAAGCATACGATACGGAAAGTTTTTAAAAAAAAAACACAATCCACTTTTGTTAAAAACAACAATGCAATATAATGTAATTTCTTGTTAAAACCCCTCAATTCAGCCCTTGAATAGTTAATCCTTTAGTGTTGAAGAATTCATGATCAACAATGAAATTAAAAAGTGAAAACTACAACACTCCAAACAAGGTAAAAAGTTTCTCACCATCGCGAAAATCAATTTGGTTGCAACGACAACAGTGACTTCCAAGACAGAAAGTTTCTCACTGCGGCAAAAATCAATATGGTTGCGGCGAGAACAGTGCAAATGGAGTTAAGAGGATTTTCGCTACGGCGAAAATCCATTCTTACTGCAGTGAAAAATGAGGTTGTTTGCAATGTACTTATTTAGGTTCAGTTTATGTTTGCTCACCCCTAGTACAATTTATATATATCATAAACAAACCCGGCGCTATGTTGTCTTTTAACTCATTATAGAAACATTTGACAATTTCAATTTTCAACATTCAAGGCAATCACATATCCTTTCCCTAACCTCTTTATAGTATGTCTTAACACGTATACAACCACCGGCTCAACCCAGCTCATGTACACTCCCACACCGCACATAACTAATGTCATCATGTGCACTCCCACACCGCACAAGGCAATATCATCATGCGCACTCCCACATCGCACCTCACCATCATCATCATGTGCATTCTCACACCGCACACGCACAGTTGTAGTTATCATGCAATGTTGCCTTTCAAGGCATAACATATATGTCAACATGTAAACAAAAATCTTTACACATTAATACTTTTCACATAATTTATTGTTTTAGCCATACGCTTAGTTACACAATCCTATTTTCTAAGGAACTAATATTGACCTTCATACAGCTATTTGTCACATCCCAAAATCATCATTATGTCATACACCACAATTCACTTAGTAATTCAACACAATGTAGGAAATACATGAATTTATCACATCACACATTTCACAACGTAAAGACGTTTCACCGAAGGCTTGTTCCCATGCGTATTTTATAGAAAAGACAAATAAAATTTTTCAAGTGATTCATTCAAACGCATAAGCATTTATCCCAAAACATTATAAATGCAAGTTCACTCACCTTAATAATGTCACCTTACAAATCTAGTACCCACAAGATCCTAATCCAAGTAAGTCCTGAAATACCATCAGAACCTATGTTTACAATTAAACCATGACAGCCTCAAATAAATCATAAATTTGAACTTAAAAACTCTAATAAATATACACTAGCTAAATTATATTTGAACTAACATTTAACTTAGAATTCTAGTCTAATTCACAAACCCATTAAATTGACTATTCAAATTTAAGGTTTCTTTACCTTGACGAGCTTGGAGGCATAAAGGTCAACAAAACCTAATATTTTCAAGAAAAAGAATTTGAAGATTAGGAAATAAAATCTGAAAATATAACCCATAAATTCTAAAATTTTAGAGTTGATAATATATACCTTTTGGCTTTAAAAAAATGAATATCTGAAGCTAAAAATTCAAGTGTTGATGACGATAGAGTAGAAATAGAAAATAAAAGAAAGAAAAAGAGAATTTTTTTCTTCCTCTCTCCTAGGGTTTAGTTTTGCTGAAAAATGGGGTTGAAAGTTGTGGGTTTGGTACCCAAGAAGGTAAATGAAGGAAGAAGTAAGAAGAGAAAGGGAAGAAAAAGAAAATGAAAAAAAAATTGATTTTCATGGTGGAGAGATGAAAATGGCGTTGGGAGGGTGAAAAAGAAGAAGAAAATGCCTTTTTGTGAAGATAAGAATCGGTCATGGAAGAAGAAGAAAAGAGTCAAAGCTTCCCTTTGAAGCTTTGACCAAGCTAAGGGTAAAATTACCATTTAACCTTCCAAGATTTTTCACCCTTTTTAATGAAGTCCTCCCACAATCTTTTAATTCGAATTTCTTTCTATTTTTCTTCCTTAACACTTGTACCAATAAAATATCAAGTTTATACTTCAACGCGATATCACCATAATATTTAAATATATACTTATCAGTGCTAGCTTTATTTAATAAAGACACACGAATCCCACTAATGTCATTTTTCTCCGAAATTTCCTCGTTCTTCTTCTCCCCCCGCTTAGATTGACTATATACTTGTCCTTCATGACTAATTTTGACATCGAATAAGATATTAATATTTTAATATAATTTTATTAATAAAATATTATTTTATTTCAAAATTTTTCACTTGTCTCCTTAGTACCCAAAGTGTCTTATTATGCCCCGATTCACTTTCGAATCACTTGTTATCTCACTAATTCATCCTCAATAACGGTATTATTATTAATTATTATTTTCTCACTGCGAAATGTTTTCCTCTAAATATTGTTTTCACCCATCACCGTTCTTTGACACTTAAATTCATGTTAATTAGCCCTTCATCTTATCGATATGGTTATGTTGACTACTATACGGGGGTACGATGTATTACACATACCTTACTCTAGATATCATAATCAAGAGCCGATTAAATCCAAAAGGCTTGTGATGGAACAAAAAACCCAAAAAGAGAATAAGACGACCTAAAATCCTGCAACCGAAATCTTTGCTTCTTCACCTTTAGGATTTCTCAAATCTTCAGTCACCTAAGTGTTTAGCCTCTAACAATAATCCACATAGTGACTGAATAAGACCTTCTCAAAGGTAAAATTTTACTTGTGCTAGTAAGTTTCGTTTTCAAAACAAAAAGATCAAAAGTTCTTACCAAATCTTATTTTTGTAGATAAAAAAAAACTATTTTTCTTTTCTTATTTCATGAAATGGCTGAGAAGTAGTTGAAGGCTTAGAGTTTTGGTATAACGACCCAACCTCGGTCACTATCGACGTTCGAGACCTTCGGGAGATCCCGCCAAGTCCCGAACAAGCCTCTATGAAATTCTCAAGACATTTATTAAATATGCTCTCACGTGCATAAGCGATTAATAATAATAGTCATACTACTGATATTTCTTTTTAAATAATAACAATTAAATGTCAACCACCAAGTTTTTAACAATACATATCCATGAATTACAATAATTCACAACATCTAAAAATCTTATGTAACTTGACCCTAGACAGCGGAGAGACTCGGAGCTGGCTAAGAGATGCCTTTACCTATTCTCAGTAGACTGAACACACCGACGAGTACGCGCTAGGCTAATCCCTACCTGAAAAAGGGGAAATAAAAAGGGTGTGAGTCTCATAGACTCAGTGATCATCATCGACCCCGTGAGTAGACGAGGAGGGGAAACAAACATAAAGATTGGATATTTATAAAACCAATAGTAGGCATAGAAAACAAACTCCATTAAATTGAGAGATTTTGTTTTTATGTCTTGCAAGTCTTAAAAATAATAAATCACAAGTAAACATATATGAAAACGATTATATTTAGAATACTAAAAATCTTTCAACTTTGATATTTTGTTAACAATAAATTCAATTACAAGTGTAGAATGAAGAGTCAAACATAAAAATGCGAAATCACTGATCACTAATGAATACGTAAATTCCACTTGTCATTCAATAATAAATTTCAAGTGTAAATGCCATGCATTGTGTAATAAAAATCTACAAGTGAGCATCATCCTTGGGTCGGTTTAGTATAGCCCTTAGGCTTACTTTCTCAAACATCATCACCTACTCGTGGGAACCTCCCACGCCACCATATATAAATCGGGGCTTCAGGTCCCCCTTTACCTACTCGTGGGAACTATCCACGCCACCTTATATAAATCGGGGCTTCAGGTCCCCCTTTTACCTACTCGTGGGAACTACCCACGCCACCCTATATAAATCGGGGCTTTAGGTCCCCCTTTTATAATCAAAATCAATAATCAACAATTATTACTTTGTGCACAAAGACCACACTTGACTTGGTGTGGTAACAGGTCCTACCCATAGTATTTCAATCACGTTAAAATGAAAATCATTACAATTTAATGCATAATTTATTTCAAAGCATAGCATATCCATCAAATCAACATGTTAAGTGAAATCAATAAATTTATTTATTTTTTTATCAAATCCCATTAATAAAATAATAACCATTGGCCCAAACATCACACAAGCTTGCAAAGTATGATTTTGAAGCGAAAGCCATTGAAAGGTTTGTTTCCCCGTAATTAAAACCTTGTAGATATATACTTATGTATAATACAAAAAAAAATGAATTTAAAATCCTTGATTTCAATCGCAAACAACCTAGAGTTTTTTACCAACTCATGCTTTCCACAATTTCATCAACCATCAAATGTAATATATATAATATATTTACAAGGATATAGTTTTTGAAATTTAGTACCCACTCACCTCATAATAGCAGGACGCTACATCGCTATTTCTTATTGTCGATCGCTCGTCGTTTCTTCTAACCTGCCACTGCAGTGCACCACCTTTACTTACTTTTCCTGAATAGTGAAACTCATTATTATTATTATTATTATTATTATTATTATTATTATTATTTTCTTTCTTTTTTTTTATTACTTTTTTTTCTTCATCTCCTTTCTCCCCTTACCGTCGGCCTTCCTTCTAGCCGACGTTCCTCTTTTACTTTTTTTTTTTCTTTCTTCCTTCCCTCTCTCTTTTTTTCTTTTTTTTCTCCCTTTTCCTTCTCCTCCGACACCGCTACTCTCCCTTTCTTTTCCTTCTTCTTTTTTTTTCCTTCACCCTTTTCCTTCTCTTTTGGGACCACTGCTCTCCCTCTGTCTTCCTTCTTCTTTCTTCTTCTCTCTCTTTCTTTTTCTCTAGCATGCCCCTACTCTCCCTCTCTTTTCCTTTTTCTTTTTTCTTCTCTCTCTTTCTTCTTCTCCAACACGTTGCTCTCCCTTTCTCTCTTTCTTTTTCTCCAACACGTCGCTCTCCCTTTCTCTCTTTCTTTTTCTCTTGGCCGGCCCCACCTTTTTCTTTTTTTTTTTCCTTCAATGGTCGAGCCCCCTTTACGAGGTGTTACATTTAGTTTGCTAACAAAACATATTTATATAATCAAACTAAATTGTAACCTTAAATACAATAATTATATTTTAATTTAATTAAGTCTCTGTGAACTTAATTAATTTTTATACTTTAATTTGGTCTATTCTAATTAAGTCAAACTCAATTGATTATCTTTATTTAATCTCAATCATGTCACTTAATGTGTGTGACCCATTAGGCTTCTAACATGTTGACAATAAATATAAATCATAATCAAATATCAATTTGATAATTAATTTATATTTATAGATCATGAGCGGCATCTAACAATACATCACGAATACTCAAATGTTAGAGAGTCAATTAAAGAATTTGACAAAGCCCTTTAGTGATAAGCTTCTCACTACAACACAGTCCTTTCATCAAATATCTTGGATATGTTATTAAGCATGGCTTGGTGTCTACTTATGACATTCCATATTAGTTCTCATAATTCATGACTAATCTTATGAATTTAGCAAACTAAGTTTCCTCAAATTCATCATGATTTGGCCAAATACATTAAACAAATTAATCAAGAATTAAAAACAAGTAAGATACATCCTCTCATAGCATTTGGGGTGATGAGTCTTCTCTTGACTAGTTATTCACCTTTGCATGTATCATGGCATGCTTAAGAACACCATGTTTAGGCATTTGGTCGCCTTCAACGCCGTAGGGGTGAAACCAAAGTATGTCATTCCTCATACAAGATGACATGGTGTCTCAAGTTTGAGGATGACTAACCTTATGAATTTAGCAAACTAATTTTCTTCAAATTCATCATACTTTGGCCAAAGACTTTATACAAGTTAATCAAGAATTAATAACAAGTAAGATACATCCCCTCATATCACTCGGGGTGATGAATCCTCTCTTGACCACTTTTCATATTCGCATACTTCATGGCATACCCCAAAACACCCTGTTTAGGCATCTGATCATCTCTTAATCCGTAGGGGTAAAATCAAATTATGTCATTTCCCATACAAGATGACCTAGTGTCTCAAGTCTGAGGAGTAGTTGCACGACTATCACATGATAACATATTCCATAGACATTTAGGTGAAACACCAAATGAAGTTCTAATAACAGGTCATGTTCAGTAAACTTGTTCTTTAACAAGCATCCACATGTTATCCTCAACTATCCTATATACTTCAACTTATGAGATTGATTGCTTACTTTCCAAGTAATGAGGCTTAACATGTACTAATCTTTGAGCATTGTCAATGCCTTGTCTTGACAATACAATGACCATGAACAATTTTAAGAACATAGCTTTGATGCATAGTGATATCATAAGTGAAACAACTTTACAATTCTTTTACAAGGCTTTTATGTTCCATGGGTTTCATCCAATCAGTGCTTAGTAACTCTTTATTATTGCACTAACATTAAGAAAAACTTCTATCACATATAGTTATGTAATTAAATATGTATTAAATGATAATATATATTCCTTGACCAATCTAATTGGCTCAAGGGCGTATACCAACAATTTTCCACTTGCACTTGAGTCAATTGCTAATGTATCCAATATCGAACTTTTTCGCTTGGCAACTGTGTCTGTACTAGGATACCTCAAATTGCAATATTTGGAAATATGTTAATTTACATGTTTGACAATCTCTGTTGTCATAATTGAAATACTAATTTAGATTACAACGAGACCTTGATTCCATTATTATAGCTCTTGTTGTTACCTTAACAACTCGAAATCATTTATTGGTTCATTAAACCAATGATCCAAGTATCTTTTCTTTTGTATCCTAAATAAAAGATTTGTATCCGATTATAAATATAATCATGTAGTTATCTCTTGTTTTGGAACCGGTCCAATACAATTGCTCAATCATGACTTTCAGTCACTTCTAACATTTAGGATTCTTTCTATGTTAAACTCTTTTAATATGTAATCCTAAATTCTTTTCTGGAGTCCCTTTCTAGGCTCTAACTCTTTAGTCCAATTATAATTTTTTTTTTAGACTGGTAAATGCATCTTGTACACTTTTAATGCATAACTTATCTTACTCCCACTAACCTTATAATGTGCACAAAATATGTTTATCTTATTCAATATATTCAACTATTTTGAATTTATTACATTGAATAGAGATTATTATCTAATCATTCATGTTGGATTATTTAGTAGACTCATCTTATATGAGTAGTACATCAATATGCGTCCTACTAATAGTTTATATTTAATGGATTCATCTCATGAATTATGCATCCTTATGCATCCCATTAAATCAATCTTTGTGTATAGATCTTATCTATTGGATTTCATAATTTCATAACCCTTGATCTTTAAAAAGTCATTAGCTCCACTATTTCTATCATGTATAGAAATCCTACCAAGTAAACTTATTTACTTTCTTTTGGGGCATTATATCCATAACTTTTTATGTATAAATACATATTATAAGTTGTTCATCATTGGTTATGGGATGAAATCCTATCAAAGGTTAATTCATGCAATTAACTAGGTTTGGAATGCTTTATGATTCGTCTCTTATGAATTCAATATGATAATCAATTGTTATTTAGTTCTAAGCAATCTTAATTTAGATCCAAGATTTCATTAAAAATGCTCATTGACTAAATATGTTCATAATCCTATTATGAATTCATTGAGTTATGACTCAATTTTATCTAAGTCAACTCATTAATTTCCTTTTCTGATTCATAATCAAAAGAAAAATAATCTAACAATGATCTTATCATTATGACTTAATATTGATTATCATATACGCAAGGTTATACTTAAAGATAAATAATTTAGAGCAATTCCAAGATAAAATGAGATGTACTATAAATATATAAATACATATAAGCTAAGCATCTCATGCTAGAAAAATATAAATCTATGTTTCATAAAAATAAAATAAAATATTCAGTCATAGGCCCAAAACCAAAACATCTCATCTTGACAATCATGTCATGAAAACATTCAATGTTCTAAAATTATTTATTGTTCCACAATTTAATCTAGGTCGACAAGCTTGATCACTATCAACTAGGGTTGTTCCCTTCATGATCCTATTTTTCACTGCTCTTTGTCATTAGTTCCTTCAATATGTCATACATATTATGTCATACATATTAAAATCATTAATAAAGAGTACAATATCATATATCAAGTAGTGAAAAATAATCATCACGTGATTCATACCTAAAGTGGAAACTTTTTTTTGTTTCTTCCCTTTGATGGATTCAAGATAATCCTTGCAATTGCACCTCTAATGCCCAAGTTTGCCATAAAAATGGCATTTGTCATTGTCCTTGTCCTTCTGCACTCTTTCCATAGGCTTCATATCTTTCAAAGTTGATGCCTTTTCACCCTTATCTTTCTTAGAAAATTTTCTTTCCTTATTTTTATTTTTCTTAGAAGAAACAAGATGAATTAGAGGCTTCTCCTTCGCAATGGTGTTCTCAGTCTGTGTGAGCGTATTTAATAAGCCCACAAGGGTTACCTCAATCTTGTTCATGTTGAAGCTCAACATAAACTATGAATAGCTCTCTAGTAACGAAAAAAGTACAAGGTCTATGCTCAAATTATGATCCATAACCCAACCCAACTGCTCAAGTCGAGTGATATATCCTATCATCTTAAGCACATGAGGCCTTACTAGGCTTCCCTCAGATATCTTACATTGGAACAATTCCCTTGAAATATCGAATCTTTCTGTGCAACTTTCCTTATCGAACATTTCTCTAAGGTTTAGGATAATATCCAGAGCATTTATAGCTTCATGTTGCTTTTGAAGATCTAGAGTCATACTAGCCAACATCACACATGTGGCATGATCGAGATCATCCATATAAACTCTATAGGCCTCATTGTCCTCATTTGTAGCACCGTCGCTAGATTCATTGGGAACAAGACTATCTAAGAAATAAACATTTTTTCTCTTGTTTCAAGACAATCTTGATATTGTGAAACCAGTCAATGAAATTTAGTCTTGTTAACTTGTTTGCATGAAGTATGCTTCTAAATGACAAACTATTCACCATGATAGATTTATATTCAATATAAACTAACATATATAATTATTAGTCACTAACAAAAATTATATAATCATAAAGACAAAGTTTCAGAATCTTATATGATTATTCTCAATATTTTATCAAAATAATAGCCCTCTTCTATTATTTCAAGAATTTAACTTTTAAACTTTTTATTGAGCTAGGACCATTTTCATCCCACCATGACCTTGAGTGACTCAACAAGTCATAATGAAACTAATTAGGTAGATAACTTAACTTACCAATTGTATTTTATACAACTCCTAGATCAGTTAGGTGATAACTCTTTGTCTAAATGCATCATATACATTTTGCCTAACTATGCCTCTAATACTATGTGGTCATGTGTGACACATCTAAACAACATGGTACTAGTTGAGTAAGACCCACCAATAACTCAAACGTACTCGTGAAAAAGTTTGGCTTTGAGTGACTCAAAAAGCCTCCAATTAAAAGAGCATCCTGATTATCTTGTTATATAGTGAAAGGTAACTTTTAGACTTAATATTTTAATGAGAGATTTTATTTATTAATTCATTAATTAAGGTCTCATTAATTTGGCATTGTTGACATGCATAGCATTTATTGCATTTCACATATATCTCATATATATATATATATATATATATACTGAAAAATAAATCTATCTCATGCCAACTTCTAGGATGATTATGGACTTTACTAATTCTAATTTTCTCGAGCCATTAAGGAAATTAGTTGGTCAAAATCCTAGGGGATTTACACAAACATCGTCTTCAAGCTTTTCTTGTAATTTCCTTGAATCTCCATGGCGCCTTTGGATCTCCATCTTCAAGTTACAAAAATTTTTTCTAACCCTAGTTTTACACTTTGATGTAACTAATTACATTTTATAATCAAGAAACCTCGAGTTACATTCGAGGGGAGTTACGTGAGAAAAGAATTTTACAACCCAGAGAAAATAGAGATAAGGCAGGATGCGCATACATTATTTTAAAATAAATACTATGAGAAATAAATTTAACCATCTATGACCTAATTTTCTAAAGTCTAAGTCCATAATCATCCTCATGCTTTATAATCATAATCAAAAGCATAGAAATAAATGCAAATTCAATATCATTTGGTGATCTTATGTGTTATTTGAGAAAAGCATCAATTAATTCACTTAAAGTGCTAGACTCTTATTATTTTGTATTGTTTTATTTCAATTTAGTGTTTAAGAAATTCCTATTTTCAAAACACTTAAAAGTAAACATTTTACTCCTTATTTCTTATTAGAATTCACTGAAATAAAATTTTCCTTTTTAAGACTTTTCATTTTAATTCTTTTCATAATTAAAACTCCTTTTAATCTTGGAAACATCTTTTTTTAGGTAAACTTCCTAAAATATATCTAAGATAACATTTTATTTTCTAACATTTAGAACATGAATTAGTTTCTTAAATTGTATGTTGTTCAAGTTACTTAAATGGTGACTTAACAAATTTGGAAACTTCTAGTCAAACCAAAATTTTAAGGAAAGTTCAATGCTATCACATAACTTTAGGAATTTCTTCTGAAGTATGAAACTATTTCCTTTGAATTTCACAAATTAAAATACTATCCTTAATTTTAAGAATTTCTTTTAAAGTAGGAAACAATTTCTTTTTTTTTTATAAATCACTCAAAATTAAAATAAATGGCATTTAAGTGCTTTTAAAACTCCATAAATCACGAGTCAAACTGAGGAAAAAGTTGCTGAAAATTTTCAGCAAGTGTGTTTAACAATTAAACACATAATTCATAAAGAATTAAGCCACCAAAACTGATCATAGCTGCCAAAAATTTTCTATATTGAATCTTTGTTATTTTGGAACTCGAAAAATTATTTTTATGAACCTTTTTCATACTAAATCAAGTTTAGCCGAAGCATGTAGTAATTTAATTTAATAAAACTAATTTTTAACAATTAAAAATTGCTCATAACAATTACCCAATGTTAATAAAAAATAATCAACGCACTAGTTTTCAAAACACCTTAAAACTATTCGGTTTTAATTTGGCTTTGCAAGCCTTTTTATCCAATCATTAATTCTTCAACTAAATATGATTTTAAACCTTTTAAAACATGTTTTAATAAATTAATTACATGTTGTCCAGAATTGAATTAAAACAGAAAAATAAATTTTAAAAAAAGCTTTGAGAACCGATATATACCAAATCAACACATAAATCAATCGTATTAATTATCATCAAGAATCAAGCATGCATATTACATAAAAATATCAAACAAAAGCTCTTATACCAATGTTGAGATTCGACTTCATAAACAATTTAAGATAACAATCATGTTATCATCCTTACATGTTTAGACCTTTCTGCTTAGAAATCCATAGTTAAATATTTCAATCTCTTACTTTTGCTATACATTCTTTTCTTGAAACATTTTATTTACTCATAGATTATTACAACATTATCTTTATTTATTCCTATTTTTCAAAGATGTAGGTATGTTTAAAGCTACAGGCCAAATAGACATGGGATATCCTCCCCTTCATTGAGTTTAAACAAGAAAATTTGATGAAGGGAAAGGAGAGAGAGAATGAAACAAGGAATTTCCTAAGCTAAATATGAACTTGTTCAAACGATTACATCATGCACATCCACCAAATATATTATAGAAAGACTTGCTCAAAATACCATTCTACAACAGCTAATTTGTTCCCTTTAAATCTTTCCTTTGAGAGAAGAGATGAAGTCTTTCATTCTTCCCCATTCTGCCTCGACACTTTTCTCCTCCTCCTCAGCAACCTTGGCCTTGGCCGCATACTCTGGCCATTCCTTTCCCATTGCGTCCCGCTGCGCTTTCAAGTCCTGGGAAATTTTGAAAATTTCCTTCCGCTCAGCCAAGATATTCTCTTTATTCTTTTGTGCCTCAACAACTTGCTCATGGAGAGAGGCAAGTTTTTGCTCTGCCTGTTTCACCTCTGCCTTGGCCTCTTTAAATTTGACTAAACTATCCTCTAAATTACGAGAAAGTGCCAGCTTGACAGATTCCTTCTCAGTAAGGAGATTCTTGTCCTGCACTGCTTTCACCACTCGCTCAGGTAGTTGTTTAAAGTTCTCCTCCATGGCCAACAACTCATTTTTTTGCTCAATCGTAAAGGTAGAGGAACAATCAAAACAAGATAGGACCTTGAAAGCCTTCTTAAGTGAAGAAATCATCCCTGAATCATAAAAGTTAGCTGGGGCCATGTTCAGGGCTTCATCTATGTTGACCAGAGCTTCCTTTGCTTCTTCTTGAGAAGAAACCATGTTCCCGCTTGCGAGCTCAGACTCTAAGCTAGTAAAGAATGTGTCCATATCTTCCTCAGTAGGGTCTTCAGGTTCAATGGTCTGAAATAAAGGGAAAGAAAGTAATAATAGAGATACCAAAGATGCATAAAATATTTACAATAAACTTGGCTGACTTACCTCACTCTGGGAAGAAGACTGATCTGCAGGTGGCAAATTTTGGTTGGTAGATTCTGCCTTATCTTGTCCTGGAGAAGACAGAACAGCAGGAGCTGAAAGGATAGCTGATGACCGAGTGGTGATTTCCTCTGGTTCGGCTATTGCAGTTTTTTGGTTGTCTATGGCTGCTTTACCATGATCAGCTTCCTTGCTCTTGAGTTTATCAGAAGCAGTTTCAAGTTCAACTATCAATGCATCTGACAGCAAATCAATAGTCCTATCGGTGGCAATGTAAGCTTCAACTAAGCATGCATCATTCACGAGATAGCCTCTCTTAGGGTCGAGTAATTCATCGAGAGGCATGAATGAAGTGAAGCCCCAATCATTCTCCTTTGCATTAAACTCATGGTCAGTAACTGGCAAACGCAAAGAGTATCAATTATTAACAACCATTTGAGCAAACAATCTGATGACAAACTCAAAGAAGAAGAAGGCATGGAATAACATATTTGGCATCTGGTCTTTGCACGTTTCGACCATCTTTCAAGCATTTACCACCTGAGCCAGGGCCCAGGATCATATACAAAATAAAAATGTTGAGCCCCAAACAGAGAAATGCAAGATAGTGAAAATAAGAGGAACCATTCCATTAGCCAAGGAATAGAAATTAGAACAGAAAGCAGCGAAGATAATGATAGCAAGTTGTGTTCTTTAAACACGATTCCCCCAGTTCACACTTCGTTCCTAAAGCTTTTGAGGAAAGGAAAAGAGGTGGGTCTACTAGAGCTACTTTATACTAATTAAGACGATCGCAGAGTGAGAGAGGGGAAAAGGCAATAAGTGAAGTTGTTTAGACTTGGAGGTGAGTGCTAGAACGAAATACCTTTTGTAATCGAATATTTACGATCAATTTGGTTGACGACAGTTAGTCTGAGTTGGGCATATCTACTCCATCCATAAGGCAAAGTTGCTGCATCCGCAACATCTACATAAAATGAAATATGATCCACTCGGTTCCACTGGGGGTTCCCCTTGGGGAAGACAAGAAGTCGCCTGCCGAGCAGAATTGCAGATCTCAGTGATAGAAAAATGCAAGTTGAAACATTAGGAAAGCAACCCAATCCTTACAAGAAGATCAAAATTACCATTTGTTGCCACCAACATGGAAAGTGTTAGAGTAGAGCTTCTTGCATTTAATACAGGAGAAATTCTCAATCCTCCATGTGCACTTCCTCACTTGTTGACTCTCCACAGACTGAGACTCACTACTATCCACTGCACTCAAAAACAAAAAGAAGGAAAAATGGAGGAGAAGCATTAAAGAGTAAAAGGTGAAGCTATTTATGAATACCTTCTAGTTCTAGACCGTGCTCTATCCAGTCTTTGACCCTCCTCTGTTCGTTCATGGACATCCTTTCTTTATGCATGAACTCTAACTTTCAAAAAAAAATTTATGAATACCTTCCGTTATCAGATGATCTGCTTACAAAAACTGCTATGCTGGAGAAGGTAGAGTAGAGATGAAGTACTTGTTTATTTGATCAACTTAGCCTTTAAAATATCTGGTTTTTGACTTGAACCATATCCTTATATTTTTTCAACAAAGTAAATATCATTTGACTCTGGTCTTCCTTATCAGTTTAACTACTTTTCCACTACGTGGCCTTCAAGGTATTGCCCCTTTTCGATCACTTCTTGTCTTTATGATGCCACGGAATCTGTGGAAACCTTTTATACAAGTAGAAAACTATAAAACTAAGAAAAAGTAAGTTATATTTCATTGATTTATTATAATAAATTATGACGTGATGCATTGATATAAAATATAATTAAATTATCATATAATATTTTTATTTTTTAGTAAATGTCACATTAATTCCACCTAACATAAAAAATAATAAATAATATTTTAATTAATATTAATTAATTAATCATTAATTATAAATATTTATTTATTTAAAGTAAAAATATAAAAATTTAATTAAATATATTTAAAAATGAAAACTTATGATTTTAAATTTTTTTAAAAACATTATTCTTTTTATAAAAACAGATAATAAACGATGTCTTTGCATGGCAAGCATACTTTTTTTTTTTTTTGGAAAGGCTCAGAAAGCATAATATTGGTAGGGTCCAAAGTTAGACCGGCCTTCCCTCGAACTCTGCCTCTTCCTTGAGGCCTTTTGGTACAAACAATCTTTGAAATTTTTTATATTGAAAGCAATGATAAGTCTAAAATTAAAATAAAATTTTTATATTTTATTCCATGATGATGATTTTTCTTTTGTAGCGAAAAGGCTGGTACAAGTTGCCTGATTAACAAGCACCTTAGTAAATAGGATCAGATGATTTCCTTCTTCCTGACCAAGAATTAGAATACTACAACATACAAACTCGCTTGTAATCAAAGGGGATGGTGATCAGGAAGTAGAAATGTAACTTATAATTAAGGTGTAAATTTAATTCAAAATTATTAAGACCAATGTGTTCAGAAGCAATTCATAAGTAAATCGAAAGAGGGAGGCAAACTGATGAGAATTGCAGGCATCTCATGCATATCCCATGTGTGAGTCTCCAATAGGTGCCAGGGTAACAATGCACCTGCTTTCAAGACTCAACATTCAAATTGCAATGGTGTATACATCAAGGTTTTATGTGAAAATGCCCAAGTTCAGGGTTCTATTTCTCATTTCAACTGCCCCCCTTTCCGAGTAGTGACCCAAAAAAGCTATATAAAACAGAAAGAAGACATGCATGTCATTGCCGCTGCTTAATGCTCTCTCAATACATATAACAAAAAACTTTCTCAGCTCTTGAATCAACATTTAGAGAGAGCAGGCTAACAAAACCAACAGCCAAAGATGAGAACAAGACAGGGATCCTAAGACAAAAGAGTCTACAAATGGGAAACTACTCCAGAGGACTTACATAGACACCTCCACCATTTACAGTTCTAACTAGGAAGAGGAGGAATTTGGAAGAGAACTAACCTTCTTCAGTAGGCCTTTAATCTCACTCTCCAATTTTGCCTTCATCTCTGGGGAAAGATTATCCCCTGACCTCTCTAGCATTGACGTCATCATCTCAAGATTCTGCCTTATAAAGTCAATGGGAGGTGCATCACCAAGGTGAGGCGTCAAACCAGAAGGCTTTGCTGGAGTCCTGAGTACCTCCATGGGTTGACTATTTAGAATACTGTCATTCTGAAGGTGATAATTCATAAGGGTTGCGCCAAAAGGATTACTCTTTTCAAAACTCTTCACTGCGTTTCCAGCATCTTCACTCCTCATGAAAACAACCTGGGCGCTATTAGAATCTTTCATTATCAGAATCTCTGATTCCTTCAAGGGCCCAAACCTGCAAAATGTTGCCACTAAAGCTTCTTTTGAAGGCATGGAAGCACCTGGGGTAAATGTCAAGAGAAGAGTGGTCCCGAGGGGTTTTCCATTTGCCTCTGCTCTATCATAATTTATAATTATATTTTTTGAGCTTAAAGTAGCCTCTCCCTTCCTCCTCCTTCTCTTCCGCACAGGTTTCACCACAGATAAAACATTGTTTGCCTCCTGAAAATCTTTTCCCAATATGTTGGGTTCATTGCTAGTTCCATTTAAATCTGGTATTCCTGCAGCGAGCATAGGGTTTGGATGGCCAGATGGTGCTTTTGGCTTCCTCCCTCTCTTCTTCTGACATGGCTTAATTTCAGCTGCAAGCGCACCCATGTCTGGTCTTGCATGAGCATTTTTTCCACTAGAATCAGGCAGGCCAACATTCAACCCCTCCCTGTTACTTTGCTCAGGAATTGTTTTGATGGAATATGGGCCTGTCACTTGCAAATCTAACAACAACGAACTGGAGGTTGCAGTATTTCCATTTGCTCTAGTCTTTAAATGCTCTGAAGCAGCTCTTTTCCTCTTTCTCTTTCTAGGCTCGGAAGCAATATGGCTCATAATTTGTGAATCTTCAGCCAATGGGATGGGCATAGCACCATTTCCATTTAAATCTGGTATGTCAGTAGCTTGTTTAGTCTGCTGACCAGCTAAAGTTTGTTTTCCATTAGGTGCTTCAGAGGCCATTGCTTGGAACTCTTTCACTGATAAGTTACATGTAGCAAAGTTTATGTTCACATCTGACAGGCCAGAAAGAGACTTAATTTTTGATCTCCCAGAGTTTGTCAGCTTCTTTCCCTTTTGCATTTTATTCCCAGGATACATACAGGGTGAGGAAGTAGGCTTCATGTCATGTGAATCATTCCCTGACAAAAAAGGATCAGTAGCTGTAGCCTCTTTCTGACCAACCATATTCTTGCAGTACATCTCATAAATGGATTCATCATGATATACTGAAATTCTGAATCTGGAAAAGAACCACTCAATGAGACCAAAGTTTTTACTTTCGGTTGAGAACAGGCAATCCACAGCTATAAAATGTAGTTCAGAAAGCAGCTCAGCAGAAGGTGTATTCATCAGCTCTGGATAAGGAGTTACATTATTCCCCCTTATGAATTTCCTATACCAATTTTTCTGGAACCTCTTCACACTACTTTTGACAACTGAAGGAGACCCAATAAATTCATTCACCCCCTCATGAGAAACATTCAAGGTGTTAGGATCTTCAGTTTCAGTCAACCCTTTGCTTTCCCAGTTAACATAGGGATATGACAAGTACTTGCTCTTCTTCCGCTCTCTCAACTCAAAGGCCTTTTCATTTTTTAAATCGGTCATATCATTGCCATTTTCTACAGAAGAAACACACATACCCTGATGAGGCCCTTCAATTTGGATGCTGCTAGTTCTCACTTCAGAATAATTTTTCCCCTTTCTCTTCCTTGAAGTAAAAGCCAGTTTGCTTAAGATAACACCTTCTCCAGCAACAATGTCTCCCCAGTTCTCTCCCGAGATCTTGGCCAAATCTGCATTCTGATCAAGCTGTGACATCTGATTCTTTGTTACATCAGATTGTTCCAGCAACAACTTATATGAGATGCTGTTTTCTCCAGCTAAACCAGCAGTGGCATCTCTTCCATCCATGGGCCTGCTGCTAGCATTCTCCGCATCATAAGTCATTCTCCAAAGTTGATGCATGGGCAATTGGCAATGTCCTATTGAACAATAAAAGGCTGACAAACAGTTCTGTATGACAGTAAACTCAAGCATGCCAGGCTTTGAAACAACATATGCAAGATTTTTGAGTTGACAAAGAAACTTTGCAGGCTCAAATTGAGCAGCAGAAAACTCCCCTAATGCACCAACTTTGCACTCTGGCATGGAAGCTCCTGCCTTAATAGCAGAATTGCTAACTGAGAACTTTTTTTCTTTCAGAACACAAGAACAAGTCATCTCCAATTTCAGGCGCTTTCCAAAATCATCCACAGCCTTCTCAACTGCACCAAGAAAGCTTCTGGCTTTGTTCTGCCCAGTCATCTGTTCAAAGTTGACATAGAAAGGCTTTAACTGCGATGGGCAACACCACGCGACATGGCTACTCCCAAAGTACCCAACAAGCAAGCAGTGTCTCTGGTCACCTTTGAGAGCATATTCCTGTGCATCTGAAGGATCAAAGATCTTTCCTGGCCACCAAGTCTGACTTTTGGTTCTAACCCATACAATATCACCCACATAAAACTTATGTTCCTGCCCATCAATTATCAGCTCCTCATTTCCAGCTTCCCTAAACTCTTCATTTTTTCCCATTAACCCAGTGCCATTTACTTCGTTTAAAGGACCCGAAAAGTCCACATAAAGCGATATGTTGTCTCCGGAAATTTGTATTCTCTTAACTGAATCAACTCCATTAATGCCCGACCCATCATCTTCCTTGGTTCCCCCATCCCTAACAGTTTCTATAAACACATTTGTCTGACTCCCACCATCCACTCTTTCTTCCAACCTCTCAGTTGATTCGGCCACTACAACACCCATTTGATCCTCTTTCTTTCCATCAACTCCATCATCCACTAAACAACCTTCTTCAGTCTCAAAAACACTAACACCATTCTCTTTTCGATCCAGGGCTAAGCTATTCCCTCCAACAGCATTACCATTTTCTTGATGCTGAACATCCAAAATGGAGCCTAACCCATTCCTACTTTCACTAAAAGTGAGCAAGTCGGTAGCTTCAGAAGCTTCTTCTAGGAGTTCTAAATCTGGGTTTTTTGCTTCTAGGGTTTCTGGGGTTTTAGGGTCCTCCATTATCACTATTTTCTAAGCATCTAATAAAGAACACAAATTCAAAGTTAGTACATAAAAAAATAAAAAAAATCAAAGCTTTATTCTAACGCCATTCATTCAACTAAAACTAATACATATTAAAAAAAAACCAACAGTTAAAAAAGAGAATGTAAGTACCTAAGAGAAGTCTGGCATTCACACTATGAGCAGAGTTGATGATGAGCCCCTAAGCCGAGTTGAAAAGAGGGTTTACCCTTGGTGGGGGTGTAGTGAAGAGAGATTTAAGGAGAAAAACAAAGAGAGAAAGGGAAGGGAAAGTACATTCTGGAATAGCGTAATGGCGGCAGAGTATTTAGGCGAATAATTCGCCAAATTACTGTGACAAATAGAGAAAAAGAAGGGCTTCCTTTTTCAGGTTGACAATACTCACAGGCTTTCTTTTTTTTCTTTTATTTTAGTGATATTACCACTCACTAATAATAAAGTCCTTTTTTTTAGTTTTTCTCCTTGAGATGATACTCGGAAAATATCGTTAAATTATTTTAAAATTTTTAAATAAAATTTTATTTTTTTATTATATTTAATTAACTCTCTATTTTTTAAAAATTAAATTGAATTAAAATGTCACTTGTCTTTTTATATTCATATAACGTTTGATGTGATATTGAAATTAAAATTAAAAAATAACACGTAGTAATGTTATTATACCACATCATTATATATTATAATGTGTTAATATATTATATCAATGTCACGTAATATAAAATGATAATGATATTTTAATTATAAAAAATTAATTAATTATTAATTATAAAAAATTTATTTAACTCAAAATAAAATAATAAGAACTTATTAAAGATAATAAAAATAAAAATTTTATTTTAATGTTCTTAAATAATTTAAAAATTATTTTAAATATTATGTCAGAAAAAAAAAATCTAAACTAGTGATATTTCCATGATTCGACAACACAATGCGACATAAACAATTAAGAGCTTAGAATCTAATAATTAATTAATTATCAAATTCTTTATTTGAGGATTGATTTTATATTTTCTTTCAAAGTTAAATGTACCTTTTTCCAACTCAATTGGAACAACTAAAGATAAAGTGGAAGCAGAATTAAAGGTTACACACCATAAGTTAAATTTACTTGCAACTTAATGAAAAAATTTATGGAAATTATTATTATTAATTGATTTAGGAGTGTAAATCGATATTTATAAAATATTATCTCAACATGAAAATCGATAAAATCTACTAATATTTTTTTTGAAAATTAACAAAATAGATTAATGTTAATCATTGACTTTACTTTATCATCGATTTTTTAAATAGATAAAATTGATAAAATTGCATCCTATTTGATATTTAAAAAAATGTTATCCAGCGTTTATTGGAATTGATTACAAAAGAATTTTATGATTAATGCATTATCTGTTTTGGAATTTGGTAAAAATAATCATTAAATAAAAAATACTAAAATAGTATTTTAATCAACTTTAATCAGTGTCTATAAACATATGTTAATCAAATCTATTAAAATATAATTTTTAATAATAATTATGTTATTTGATACACTACAATCACAAAATTAGAAGAGAGATAATATATTTGGTTTTGGTATAATGTCTTTAAAGATCTCTGAAATATTTATAAAAAATTCAAATAAAATTGTATTCTTCTTTTATTTCAAACAAGTTGTGTACTGGTTAATTAACTGTTATTAATCAAAGTGATATTTGTCATTTTATGCATGTGTAGCATTAACATGATGCTAATGTGAAGAATAAAAAATATCATATAATCATGTCATCATACCACATTAACATACCACATCACCATCTAATATGATATATTAGTATACCACGTTAGCATCGTATGGTATAAAAAGACAAGTAGTGTTAGTCAAAGTTAATCATAAAGATTTATTTAGGCATAATATACAAAAAAGCTTCTAATTTATCAAAGTAAATTCAAATAAACACTTATTCTTTTATTGTGTTCAATCAAGTTTTTGTATTTTTATTTTGAATCAAATAAACTTTTATATTTTTTATTTTGAGTCAAATAAGTCAGTTATGTCCAACAGGTAATTTAGTCAAAATATCATTTGTTTTTAGGATGCGTGACGTTGATGTAACATGTTAAAATATCATAATTGATTATGATGTGACATGCAAATATATCATAATTGATGATGACATGGCGTGTTAATTTTACATGATAACATGATCATATGACATTTTTCACCATTCATATCAATGTTATATAAGTGCCATGTAAATATAAAATAATAAGTGATATTTTTAATAATGATAATTAGTTAATCATTAATTATAATGGCTTATTTAATCCAAAATAAAAATACATGAACTTAATTAAATGTAATTAAAGAATAAAAACTTATTTAAATACTCTTGAATAGTCTAGGGGTTTATTTGAGCATTATGTTATTTATTTATTTCAAATTAAAAGTACGAGGGTTTCATTAAACACAATAAAAAAAACTTGTTTAATTTTTTTAAAATATTTTGAAAACTTTTTAATGTATTATGTCTTAAATTTTTTTTTATAAATATTAGGCACTGATTGAATACTACTTCAAGAAACATATAATGCTTTGAATTATAATGAATAGGTATTTTTGGCAACAATTAATGTTCACCCGATAGGGAAATAAAGAATAAAATGTACAAGACTGTAGTAGACAAGACAGCACCAAAGGGTGTGGGCAGGAAAGCAATGAAGAAGCATGTTTGTCATGAGGAAGCAAATGCACACTCTTTTTTTATCTTTTAGCATTATTGAGTCAAGCACTATCCTCATATTTTTAGCCATCTATTAAGAGCACAATATTGAATGCCCATTGGCCACCAAAACCCTTGGTTTCTAATCAGAAAAATATTTTTGAATTTCTTCTTGATGAGTATGGATTTTTGGGGGGCAAAGCCAATTTACACTCCAATTGACAAAAAGCAGTGGTAATACTTAACTGGCAGATTCTACAGTTTAGAGATAAGCCTAGTAATGTGCACTTACAAGCTGCATACAGAGTGTTAAGGCACGTTAAAGGTACAACAAGGCAAGGGATTCTCATGTCTTCAAAGGCTGAATTCAAAGTTCTAGCCTACACAGATTGTGATAGGGCAGGCTGCCAAGATACCAGGAGATTGATTACAGGTTTGCCATCTTCCTCTTGTGATTCTTTAGTGAGCTAGGAGTCTAAAATGCAGACTGTAGTGGTTAGAAGTTCCATTAAGACTAAGTATAGAGTCATGGCTTTTGTTTTTATTGTGAAATTATGCGGGCGTTATATTTGCTTAAAGATTTTGGAGTGTCACACACAGATGCGGTTGATTTTTATTGTGATAATCAGTCGGCTTGCGCATTTGCAAGAACCCTACCTTTCATAAAAAACCAAACATATTGAAATTGATTGCTACTTTGTGAGGAAAAGGATTCTATAGAGTTATTTAAGCATGATCAGTTTTTTTTTTTAAAAGAAAAAGTGAGTTTTATTGATATCATCAAAGCAAGAATGCCATAACAAGTCTTGAACCAATTTGAGGAAAGAGTCCTCTTGGCATAAGAGCAGCTTTGGGCAAAAGAAACTGTACATATACAACCAAAGGTCTCCTCGTCAAGTTAAGGCAGAAAAACCTACATGATGTTGTACACATTGACGCAGCAACAAGTAAATGAAAGAGACACCACAGCAAAGTTCCTGACTCAACGTGGAAATCCGAAAACCAAAGACCGAACATAACCGCTCCATGAAGACCGGAGAAGATCAAGAAAAACACCATGACAACCCAGTTCGGAGTAGCCAAAAGAGTCCAGACTTAAAGGAGCAACCATGATTAGTTAGTTCATTATTTCTGGTTAATTCTCATTGATTAGATATAGAATAACCTTTATAAATTAATACTCAATAAATTAATAATTTTAATTAAATACTATTTTTAATCGATCTCGACTTGAGACCAACAATATAGTAAATTAATAATTCGTTAAAATATATAAAATAATACATTTTAAAAAATACATTGGTCTCACTTAAAATATAAATCAATAATCTTCTTATATATCAAAATTATCAATTAAGAGGATTTTGTAAAATATAAATCCAATGTTACTCGTTTTCTCTTGAAATTGATGTTTTCTTGAATTTTATCTCTAACTTTTTCTTAATACATTAAGAAGCTTCGAGGTAGTGCTCGTATTATAAGAGAAAATTATATAAAACGATTGTTGCTTTGAGTGCATCTTTGCACGAGAAATGTTTAAGTACAGAATTATAGTTTTCAACTTCATCTTCTTTGTCATTTCTCATAACTTCTATTTAATGAGATTGATTACATTCATAAACTTATTTTACTTAAATAAATATATAGAACAATAATTCATAAATTGGTAATTAGATACTTCGTATAATCCCAATACATAATACATATATTAAGTTCAATGTTTTAGAAAAAGAAATAAAGAATACCTTAATAAATTATTTTTTATTAATTAATATATAAATTAATAAATTATTAATTTATTGATTAAATAATATTTCAATTAATTAATTAATTTTCATGATTTCAAAGTTATTAATTTATAAAGGTTTAACTATAATTAGATTTGTATAACATTGTAAAATATATTAGTTACATAACTGTAAATAGAGCAAAACTCTTATCCTTTTGGAACTTGTATAAATTGATTCTGGTAACTGTTTACACAATAACTGAAAATCAAGAGTCATTTCCAGAACTTTCCCCCTCTTCCTATATGCTTCTCTTTGTTCTTTTTATTTTTTTAATTAAAAAAAGAGGATTCAATTCTTACTCTTTAGACAGAAGATTAAACATAAATCAATGAGTCAAATGCTCGAGTATCTCTATTCTTCTTACTTTAATTTCATTTCATTTCATATGTAACTTATTAAATACAACATGGCACAAGAAATAAAAGAAAACAAAAGAGAGAAAATATAAACTTAAAATGAAAGAAAATAAAATGCTTAAAAAAAATTTTCATTCATCTTAAATGTACATTTAATAAAACATTCTACGTTTATGTTAAAATCACATAAATTTTTCATCCAATTGGTAAATAATATTTATGATGACATATATTTCTTTAATATTTCATATTTTCATTTTTTTTATTGGGATTTTTTCATATTATTTAGTTAATTCATTATAATATAATAGGTTAATTTTAAAATACATAAGGTAGTTTTTTAATTAGATTTTAGTTTTGGTCCATTTTCATTAATTTTAAAACAAATATAGATTATTACTTATGGATCTAAATAATGTTAGAGCTCAAAGTTTTTAGTTCTTAATTTTGAGCAAAAATAAATATCTTTCTTTGCTTTTGCATGGAGGTTTCCCTGAATTGGGCTCATTGCTAGGCCTTCACTTATTAAAGTCAAGCCCAAGCTCAGCTTGCCATGTCCATTTATATAATATTTTTATTATTAAAATATTTAAAAAGGTATTTTATACTAATATATGAATATATCTAAATTTATTTTAAATTAAATTAAAATTAAATAATAATATATTTTTCCAAAATATAATTGGCTTGAGCCAAGAATAAATGCCCGAGCCTAGCCTAAGACGATTCCTTTACTTTTTGCATTTGAATCATACAATTTTGAACATTAAAGGAAATAAGATAACTTTGAAGATTTTGCAAACTATGATCCAAATGGATAAGCATTTAAAATTTAAAATAGTAGAGATAAAATAATATTATATATATTATAAGATTTTTGTTATCACGTAATATAAGTCTTTTAATTTTTTTTTTTATATTTGGAAAAAGAGGATTTGAAATTTGTTTTAGATGAAAATCATGTATTAATTCATAAATCAAATATTCGGATACAAGTTTTTTACTTTTTTATAATTTATGCAGAGTGATTACAAGATTTTAATATGAATGTTTTATAAGCTTATCCGGACAACAGAAAGAAAATGATTTTTCTCCCATAGAAGAGAGAGTTTTGTTTTCTCCTTAATTTTTTTGACTATATAATCTCTTTAATCAAGTAATCTATAACTATAAAACACTAAAATAATTATGATATAATTATACATAATTTATGGGGATAAAAAGATAAAAACATTATTTTAGACAATTTGGGAATAAAATGGTTATCCGACATGGAATTAAGGAGCTTGGAGGTTTGCATGTACATTAGTGTAACCAAGACAAGGGTACCTTGGTAGAGACATGTTAACCCATGAATCAGTGTACGAAGAAAAGGTACAGATTTGATCATCCGTATCAAAGTTGGTTGCATAATCATGGAGATATTTCTAACAAATTCTTGGAACAGTCTCTATCTCATTTATTTATGGTTGTTTGTTGGGCAGGGGAAGATCATGCATCTGTCTCCCCATCTCTCTTTTACCTTCTTATTCATTATATTCAATGTAAATAAATAATAATAATAAATACTCAAACATTTGATTCATTGGTTGGTGCAGTAATGAAATTAAAATTTTATGTTTGAGAGGCGAAAATAAAAAATTCAATGTTTGTAGAGACAAAATTATAAATTTTTTTTAAAAATAAAAAATAAAAATTTAAAATTTAAAAAAATAAAAAAAAATTATTAAATTTAAAAAATTTAGGGAGAGCAGGCGCCCTTACTAGCTTCCCTCTCTCCGTCTCTGAATTGGTGTATTATCCTTTGTCTAGAGAGCAGAGGGATTCATAACAATTGAATTCTTCACTCTTATGAATGCAAAAATACATATTAAATTGAAAAAAGTATGATTTATAGAGGAAGGATTACACCATTAACTGCAAAGGAGTATGGGTTTCAGAGGAAGTGATTGCACATCGAATGCAAAGGATTCAAGAGCTCGTGAATGAGTATGGTTTATAGAGGAAAAATTCACAGTATGATTCCCTTTAAATTCCATCACCAATTATCCAAGCCTTGGATTATTCTTTGGTCCTCATGACTGAATGCTTGGATAAGGTTTTTTTGGGCATATTATGTTAAGCCAAAAAAAAATATTTGTATATAAATTTGATTACCAATTCCTGCATCTTAGTACATGTGCTCCTCTAATTATATTAGAAAGTAATCGATAAAAAATGTTATTAAGGATCTAAACTCGAGTAAGGGGATCCTAAAGTATTGAAATTAGTATTTGAACACATTTAAGGAATTTTTTTTAAAAAAAAATTTTAATTTGTCATAGAAATTAAATAGTTTTAGCATTTTGTGAAGAAAGAATATGAGGTTAAGCCACTTGTGCTTAGCTTAAGTAATGAAGATGAGTTTGGATTTGGTTAGAAAGAGAACATTTTAGGTTCGAGACTATAAATAGATATCTTTACAAATTTATAATATGAAATTAAGGATATATATATATATATATATATAATATTTGAAAAAGTTTCTAAAATGCTATTTAAGAAAATTTAAATAAATTTTTATTCTTCTATATCTTTCAATCAAATCCATGTATTCTTATTTTTGGTCAAATAAGCTTTTATGGTTAGTAGTTAATTAATTACCGTTGGTTAAAATATCAGTTATTATTTTATACCCATGTGGTAATGATATGGAAAGTGAAAATACCATATGACCAGGTCATAATGCCATATCAGCATGCCACGTAAGCATCATGTAATATAAAATGACAAATAATTTTTTTAAAAAAACAAGTAACAAGTGATATTTTATTAACAATAATTAATCAACCATTAATTATAAATGTTTAAATGGATCAAAATAAAAATATAAAAATTTTATTAAACGTAATAAAACAATCAATACTTATTTAAATTTTTTTAAATAATTGAAGAAATTTTTTTTAATATTATATATTTTTCTAACAATAAAATATTTTTGTTCCAATATATATATATATGCATTGCAGAACCTTAAATAAGAGAAAAAGACACCTTAACATTATGCTACCCTTCTCGAGCATGAAATATTGGAACATGGATTAAAAAACCCAAACACATGATTGATGAGAAGCCTTTGACTAAAGAACATGGCCGATGATGGAAATCATAAAGCATCCATGAAATTCATTAATGAAGCACAAAGGTACTGGCAATGAGAAACCTACTAGATAAATGCCAATGAATGTGGCCTAACATATACCTTATGGAAATGACTCTAGAATTCCATTTTAATAACTGAAATTATTGCTTAATAATATTTTTTTTTAATTTGACAAATGAAGATGGTGGTGATGATTGTGATCTCTCAATTTTTCAGTTTTTAAATTTTTTATTAATATATTTATATAATATTTTTTTATATAATTAGAAGAGGGGATTCGAATCTTGCTATTTAGTCAAAGGATTATGCACCAATCAATGACCCAAATGCTCGGGTGTTAATATATTTATATAACATTTGATATATATAGATTTATAATTTTATATGATTACCATTTAACCACTCATTTATATAAATTTTTGAATCCGTCACTCACCGGATACATCATCAAAATGTTTATTCTTATTGAGGATATGATTGTAGTCTTATATAGAAAGGTCGACCCAATTAAAATTTTGCATAAACTTCACCAAATGTTATATACTTCATATGACTTGTGACCTTTAGGTGAATTTTGTTCCAATGCCTTTAAAAGCCTAATTGAATCACTTGTGGTTCTCTTCTAAAACAACTGTTATTCTCTAAATTTGTTTAAAATATGCATTGAAGCAGTGAAGATAAGGTTGAAACTATAAGAAACTTGCCTGAAAAGGACCAAAAGTACAAGCTCCTTCACAAGAAGGTAATAATGCAAAAGACAGATGTGACCAGCCAAAAGGGACATATCAAAAATGAATTGATGAGAAGATAAAATTTGAAGTTCCATTCACATGCAGTTGTTTCCATTGCATGTTGATTCCAAGCCACCAAGGCCCCTTTAAGCCTTGTATAAAGAAGTCAAGTAAGATGCTTGCAAACTCATGTAAAGCAAAAGCAAAAGCAAAAGGAAAAACATGTCCATGGCCAAGCTTAGAGCTTCTGGCATGAAGATTGTGGCAGAAAAGCTACAAGTTTGCGGCGATCGATCAGGTTCATCAGTCAAAGGTGTGAAGGGAGGACACTTTGCGGTGTTTGCAGTAGAAAATGACAAGACAAAGAGGTTCATTGTCCCTTTGAGTTATCTAAACCATCCTGGCTTCTTGGTGCTGTTGGAGCAAGCTGCGGAAGAATTTGGCTTTGTCCAGAAAGGAGCTCTTCGCGTTCCTTGCCAATGGAGTGAGATGGAGAGGTTATTAGCTGGAAATGCTAGGAGGATATGAATCCCTCTGCTACAATGCATGCATGCGTGCTTTGCTCAATTTCATATTCAATTTCCTCCCATTTCTGCAAAAATTTGCTCCCAATTATGTCTTGTTTTTCCCTTTGTTGCCTTTCTTTTCTGATATATTTGCTGGATTACAATAAATTACTAATGGCCCTTTGATACATCTATCAATTTAGGAATTAGTTGAAATTCCCCTTGAATAATAGTGGATAATTTGGTAATCAAGAGAGCAACGAATAAATCTAGAAATATTGCATACAACACAATAACGCGATACAAATAAAATACAAGATTAATCGTATTTTATATTTAAAATTTGCACATATGCTTAACTCGTTTAGAATACGTTTAATTAATCATGTTATCATGTATCCATATAATCTATGACCTATTTATTGCTCATTTAATTAATTGTGTAACGTGTTTACTCGATAGGTTTAAATCCTCATATAAATACTTTATTTTATTATGGTTGACGATGATTTTGATGGATTTTTATTATGGTTGATCATGATGGTAGAGCTTATTATACTTGATGAATATTATTGTTTTTATAATTATTAGTTTTAAATTTGAAAGATAAAATTATGTTTCATTGTTAATTATTTATATTTTAATTTAATCGTGTTAATCGTATTAATTGTTTAAATAAATTATGAATAATGTCGTATTGTATAAAATTTAACTTGATTTGTTTAGTAAACGTGTTAAGTATGTTGTGTCGGATGGTGTTGTATATTTAATAAATGTATTCGTATTCATATTTGAATTTATATTTGATACAATAATAATGTATAAAAAGCTTTTACAATCGGTGAGCTTACCACTAAGTGCCATCTCATTAATAAATAAAGATAAAAACTTTTAAGATCTCAAAAATAAATATAACAAAAATTTAAGATTTAATAGAATAAAAAACCAAAGTTTTTTTTTACTCCCTTTAATCTCTCCTCCACAAGTCTCTCTATACTTGATATGTGTTATGCTTGAAATTTATTTATGCTCAACTGTTAAAAGATTATGGAGAGAATATATTTATTTTACTTGTTTTTCTTTGTATAAATATTTTTTTCTTGTTTTTTCATACAGATTTTACTGGGAGAGTTGAGATTGGTATGCTCATTGGAAAGCCAATCCTCACACATATAGCATTTCTACATGGGTATAAACATACATAACTTATGTCTAGTATGTAAAAAAAAGGCATGTAAACTTTCAAATGGTTACACGAACTAATTAAAATTAAAATCATGCGCATACCGTGTTGTTTAATTAAAATAATTAAATTAATTCATGAATTCTTTCATTATAAAATAAATATAAAAATCCATTAAATATTAAAAATTTTTAGTATTTATTTTAATTTTAAAATTATTTATTCCTATTTATTAATGAAACAAGTGGCGCTTAATGGTAAACAGACAATATAAAACTTTTTTACCCTTTCTATGCCTCAAATATAAATTTTTGAAAAATTTATAACAAGAGGCCAAGTTCCCCTTTTGAAAAATTTGGTTGTCATCGGGAAAGCACACTTCAACCAGACTAAAGGCAGGATCTGGGCTGATCCGACCCGCTTGCTGGCCTCTGTTTTTTTTTCCCTCTGCTCCAGCTTACGATGCCGTTTAGGACGCCCTCTAAATACCCTAAAACCCTTATCTCTCACTAAAAACGCTAACTCCCTCGGCTCTCCGCCGTTCCTGACGCCGGCCGTTGGGGAAAAAGCGCTCTGTCTTTTCCTCTCTCTCCTCTATCTTTCTAGCCATTTATTTTTTTCCCAAAATATTTCTTTTTCCCAAAATATTTCTTTTTCCCATAAGAAGGACTACAAACTGAAATCCCTTCCCCACACTTCTGGTGGCCGTCTCCGTCGCCGTCGCCTTCATAACAGGAACCATTCAGTAACTTTGAAAAAAAAATTGTAAACGGCGAGTTTGACTGGATAAGAAATCCTTTTTTGTTTTGTTTCCTCCCACAATGGATTCTAAATTGGAATCTGGAAGTTCAACGGCAAACATATACATACCAGAAGAGTGGTCGGAGGCTGCAGACTCCATAGCCTATGATTCAGTGACTTCGCCACCTCCTATTGCTTTCATCTGTGGTGCCAAAAACTCTGGAAAAACCACTTTCTCTCGTCTCCTCCTTAACATTCTTCTCCAAAGGTTAGGGCCTTGTTATATCATTAAGAGAATCATTGGTGTTTATTTTTTTTAAAATTTTTCTGTATTTTGATTTACCTGTATTGAAATGGGTTTATGTTTAATTCTTTAAATATGCATGATATTATCTGAAGTAATTTTTTTTAGGGGTGTTTTTAATGGGTTTGCCCTAGATTTTATTTTATTTCAGTTTTTGCGGCTAATTGTAGTTTATGGAGTGAGGAAATGAAGGCTAATATATCTATTTGATTTATTTGGACTTGTTCAAGCTGTTATTATGGAGGGCAAAAATTCTGTTCTTTGCTGTTGTATTTTGTAAGTGGATGGAAAAAGCAAAGCCGGAGCTCTAAGCAATTATTTGTAAACAGACATTTAGTGACCTTCCTTTTGAATTGAATATTGCATGTTCTTTTTATGAGAATTAATAACTTTATTATGATCATCTGGTCGGTATGTTGTTAACAGGTACCAAAAAGTAGCTTATTTGGACGCAGATGTTGGGCAGCCTGAGTTCACTGCTCCAGGTTTCCTGTCCCTTACGGTTGTTGACAAACTAACCGCAGGTATTCGGCTTTCTTAACTCTTGTCTTTCCATCATATCCTTAAAATCTCCTCTCTGGGTTAATAAACTTGTTTTTTGTCTATTGACTGGGGCTTTCGTATAATTTTTGTTTGTCCAAATAGATTTGGCAATCCCATGCTTGAAGACACCTGAGAGGTACATATATTTTTACCTTTTTTGTTAATTTTATTTTGGTTCTGGATTGAGTATTTCAAGAATGAACTTGAGATCTATTTGTTACTGTTTGTAATGGGCACTAAAAATCTTCAGTTTGATTTTCTATTAGGTGTTTTTTCTTTGGTGACATTTCTTCAAAAAGGGACCCATCAGCATACTTGAAATATGCATTTACCCTCTATGATTACTATCGAAAGGAATACTGCACTTTTGATGAGAGTGAACTTGCTGGTAGGACTGAATTGCCCCTTGTTGTCAATACCCCTGGCTGGGTGAAAGGTATGCTATGATCTGCATCCAATTGACTCATTCCCTTGTTTCTTTGCTAGTTGTTATCATAACCAGTTCTTGTTGTTCTGAAATGACATTTTCCAGATATCTATTTTTGTCATACAAAGATTGATGTAACTTACTAGAAATATATTGTTAATGTTTTGAAAATCATTTATTTGTCAGGTATTGGTTATGAGATATTGGTGGATATGCTGAAATACATTTCTCCTACTCATGTCGTTAAGATAAACATATCTGTTGGGAGTAAGAATCTGCCAGGTGGAGCATTCTGGTTGGATGGTGATTCTGATGGGATGGTTAATATCATAGAGATTAAATCAGCTTGCCAGGACTCCTTAAATAGATCGTAAGTTTGTTGCCACCTTCAGGTTAACTAACAAATTTTCAGATCTTGAATCTCAGTAAGTTAAATAGATTTTTTAAATTTGGCCTCTTCACCCTAGAATTTTATAACAATGTAGCTTACTTCAATGATTTTGGGTGCTGGGTTCACATAGTTGGACCTGATATTATGGGTCATTAAATAATTTTCACATCTTATGCGTCTGTTGTCTATTTATATACCAATTTGGTACATATTACCTACACTTGTATATGATTGAGATCTAAATTGTAACAGGGGTGCCCATTTCAAGTGATAAATTACTTTAGTATGAATTTAATGGCATTTGTTTGGCTGCTTAATATTATCTTGTTATGCTGCTGCGTTAAGGTAGATGTTTTCTTTGAAATTCCAATTTGAAACATATCTTGTGATTATTATTGATACTAAATTAGTGATTCTTCTAGATTGAAGGTTTATCTCTTTATTGTGCATATTTGCCAAAAACCATGAATAATTCTTGGGAGATGTAGCTTTGCTTTCCTGCATCTTACCTTAATTTCTATTTTTTGTAGAGTTCTAGTACAGAAGGATGCTCGCCTTTTGCGGGATTTACGGATAATGGCTTATTTTAGGCAGATTTTTCCTAATGACAAGCCTATTACTACAATCAAAGAACTTGCATATGCACTTACTTCTCATTTTCCTTATGAAGTTCCAATATCAAGTATCAAAATCAGACATCTTCATTGCCAGGTTAGATATCATTAAATGAATTTTTTTTTTTTGCAATAAAATTTCCTTTGAGAACAACATATTAGCCTTTTCTCACTATGAGGGGCCAGTTATATTGGTTGTATTATTTGCGTGCCCTGTTTGACACCTTTTCCTCACAATAATATTTCCTTCATTTACCAAAAAAAAAAAAAGAAATGCTTGATGCTGTTTTGGAATCTTTGTCCACTTCTGTGTTTCAAAAAACGAGACCTCCATTTCTCTATTAATTTTTTTCATTACATAATGTTAAGAACTTAGTGATGATTGCACAGCCAATACAAACTTTTTGTAGCATCTCTCTTACTTTTGTATTTTATACTAAAATTGATTCCCTACAAGTGAACTCCTTCTATAATGGTTTGCCTTTTATTCTAGGTCCCAAGCACTGAAATTTTCTACAGTTTGAATGCAACTATTGTTGGCTTGGCTGTTAGTTCAGAGGAGTCTGAAAGTTTACCCTGGTGTGTTGGTCTTGGTAGGTTTGGGTTACACTGCCTCAGTTGATTTGCTTGATCATCAGTAACTCTATCTTCATTATTTTGATTTGCATAGTCTTTTGATCCCTTAACTTTCTATCCATTTTATTGGAAGAAGTCAAGAAGCCTTTATGGCTATCCATCTATGGTTAATTAATAGCACATAAACATATAAATTCATACTTCCATGACAAACAAACCGCCAACATATTGTAGGTCGTTTTGTGGCACATACAGATAAAATCTTTATAGAATAATATGCGGTCTTAGAAATCTCCTGAAAATGAAGTATGAAAACTGATCACTATCTTTAAACTAGCAAATAGAAAATCTGTCAATGAGATGGGCTGGATGGCGAGGTGAATAAGATCCTAGTGGGGCTTACCTAGGGTAAATATCAGCAGGAACTTTTCTACCCCTCTCCCCCATCAGGAATTAAAAGTAGTATTGAAGTAACTTGATTTATTCTGTTTCTTCTTATTTGTTGCCTTTATGAACTAGGAATTGTGAGAGGAATTGACATGTTCAAAGGTTTGCTCTATATGATCACTCCTGTTCCACAGAGCACTCTGGAGAAGGTCAATCTTTTGCTGCAGGGGTATATTCAAATTCCTACTTGCTTGTTGCAGGTAAGTTGAGCCTTAGAACTGTAATATTTGTAAAGGCCAAACTGTATTTGCTATGCCTTCTCACTGCAATCCTTCCCCCATTTTCCCCTTCTTTTGGAGGTGGGTTAGCCAGATAGACTGACTAGAATAATTTACATGGATAAGAGTATATATGATGCATGGTTCTTATAACGCAAGATGTGGTTTGGGGGGGGGGGGTGTGGGGAATATTGGGGATGGGTGGGTAGGAGAGAGAAAAGTACCACTTAATTGGTCCTAAGAGGGCAATATATACTTGCAAAATTTCTATGGGAAGCAGTCCAGCTGAATTAAGTGGTGTCTTCTTTGTGTGCAGTCTGTATCACTACTAATACCTCTCTAGTCAGTCATCTTAACTTGTATCCACATTCTAAACTAAACTAAAATTTCGATTTTACTGGTTTTAGTCGCCTATATATTATGTAGTATGTACATCCTCTTGCACCATATTGTCTTCAAAATATTAAGATTCTGTTGTGTTCTAATGCATTGGCTTACAGTATTTTGAATGATAAAGTTGGTAATTGATGGGTCTTTCCACTGTTTTCCCATTTTCTTTGATAACATTCTGTGTGGTCAGAGCACTAATAGCATTATCTTTAACTATTACTACTTTGGATCTTATCTTGGCGATCAGTTAGTTATTTATTTGTAATTTTACAGGTCAAGGGATGCAGATCACCTTATGTATCTTCAAATGTTCTGCCTACAAGCTAACCGGATAGTTCTACTAACCTGAAGAGTCATTTTCATCAAATATCTGTCATCAGTCTTCAACTAATTAATATTCCAAGCTTGCTTATATCGGCACTGTTGTCATAAGGCAGTGGCCAGTTTGTGACATTGGCTGGCTTCTATATTTGGATTGAACTAACAGGGAATTAGCTCTCATAGTTTTTTCACTATCGAAAATTTGACAAGATACCACATAATACTTGCACTATGTTTAATAGGAGGGTAAGATGGAGGCCTTTCCTTTTTTCTTTCCTCACTTTTTGCCTTGTATTTTCCTTCATTCCTACCAAACACACTATAAGGAGGCAGGGGATATCTTGTATGGAAAGATATGCATGCTAATTGCTGCATTCATGCATATCTACCAAACATACTAAACGTTAAACACATTCATATCTTTATGAAAAGTTGGGCTCTTCTTACTGATGTCGAAATATTAGTCATACTGTAAGGGGCTGTAATTATTTGAGTAAGACATCAGTATGCAAAGCTGGTTTATGGATTTTGCTTTCCTTGTAGATCAAACTGTATATCTAAATGCCAAACCAGCCATTTGTATATATCATAATGCAAAACCAACAAAGCTGCTTTATGGATTTTGTTTAGACTTGACAATTTTTGTTATTGTGTTTTACTATTTTTGTATAAACACAAGTATTAACAGTTATATAGGTAAACATGGACATAATACGATTAATTAATTGTCAAGATCTGAAATACATATACGAATACATTTAATAATCATGTAATACGATCCAATATCGTTAACTCGTTTATTAAACATGTAGGTTTAAATTTTATATGATACGATTAAAGGCTTAACATGATATAATTTTAACATGATTAACGTGATTAATTAATACATGATTAAATTTAAATACTTTCAATGAAAATATAATTTTATTATTTAAATTTAAAATCAATAATCATAAAACCATTTATAACAAGTTAATAATATAATCAAATATAATAAAATTTAACATAAATAACATCTATAAAATCCATTATCACAATAAAATAATCTTTTACTATTAAACTTAAATAGGTTAATAAACGTGTCCACTTATACGAGTTAAACACGGTTAATTAAATAGATTTAAATGTATGAACCGTATTTGACATCTTTAAAAGGCATAAAAATTTTTATGTCTTAAATGTGTTGACATGATTAAGATACGAAACACGATAAAACTAAATTCCGTTTAACTTCGAGTCTTCTTATGCTGTGTGTTGAGGCGTAGTGTCCAAAATTGCAAACTCTAATTTTGCTTTGCTCGTAGAGCAACTATAGTTAGTGTTGTTGGTTTAAGACAATGTTTTAATTGTATTGCTGACATGCGGGTTAATTGAATTATTGAAATATGATTACTGGTGATTTGAGAGCAACGTTGGTGATAATGAAAATTAGATATAAAAGCTTGGAAACAAGGCAGAGGAGGAGAATAATTTTTGCTGAAAAAACTTTAAAAATGATTCCATTATAATTGTTTTTTTATATATTGTCAATGGACCTTTTAATTATCCTCCTCCCCAAAATTTGGAATTGGATTTGGTTTGGATTAGCTTTAGATTTGGAAAAATTATTTTATACATCGATGATGAGGTTTTTAAATTATACAAGTAAGAATAGAGAGTGATACATGTTTTATTAGAATATAGTACTTGAAACTATTAATTAAATGAACATATAATAGTTTTGAAAGGAGATGGGGTAATTGGATTATGGAGTGCGTCACTATAGTCTTAGTCTCCATCCATGTTAATGGCTCACCTACTAAACTTATTAAATTACAATGAGGCCTTTGGTCAAGAGTGCCCACAATTTTCTTTCTTGTTCAACATATAGTTGCTGAAGCTTTTAGTTGTCTCATGGTAAAGGTAGAGGTCGGAGGCCAGAACAAATTTGCAATGGTATTCCCATTAGTAAAAGAGGTTTGAGTCTTTTACATTTACAATATGTTGATGACATTTTTTTTTATTTTGTGAAACTTAATTTGGAATGTTTACTTACTTTAAAAAGAGTGTTAAGATGCTTTTAGATTGTTTTGAGGTTGAAGATTAATTTTAAGAAGAGCAATCTCTTTGGGATAGGCATCAATTCAGAGCTACTTGGAATTTGGGTAGAACGAATTCGATGTAAGGTAGGCCAATTCTTAACTACTTATTTGGGACTTCCTTGAGGGGTTGCCCAAGCTTCTAGAAAACTATTGAAACTTGCGCTAGATCGATTTGAGACTAAATTGAATGGGTGGAAAACTAAAATGCTTTCAATTAGAGGCTGAGTCACTTTAATAAAATCTGTGCTAAGTAGTTTGCTTATATTTTCATATCACTATTCAAGATGCTTCAAGTGGTTAAAATTAAATTGGATGAAATTCAATGGAGATTTCTTTGGGATGGTAATTGTACAAATAGGGGAATTCATTATGCTAATTAGGATGTAATTTGCCAAGACAAAGATATGGGTGTTCTTTGATAGGTTGATCTAGAAATAAAGAATCGGGCTTTACTCAACAAATGGTTGGAGAGATTTGAGAACAAGAAAGATAGTCTATGGACAAAAATCTTGATAGCAAAGAATGACTATGAGCCAAATGTCCTTTTGCCCAATGCTGCTATTACTTGTAAAAGCTTTAATCTTTGAGAAAATATTATTTCTCCCCTTTCACCTAGTAACAAATTCTTTTTGTAGGTTTCAACTAGTCTTGGAATTGTTGTAGGTAATGGGTATTCCATAGCATTGTAGCATGATAAATGGATGGACGAAATTGCTCTCAAGAATGGATTACCACTTCTTTTTGCATTGTCCACTAACAAAAAGGGTAGGATATATGGGATTTTGGAGAATGGCAGAATAATACTTGGCAGTTGAAAATTGAACTTCACAGCTAATTGTTCGGGTGGGAATTTGAACAATGGACTCGACTGTGGAGTTACTTAAGAGAGCATATTATTAGTGATTCCATGCCAAATGGGGTGTTTTGGAAACCTAAAACAAGTGGTATGTTCTCCTCGAAATCCTTTTATCGACTTGTGATAATCATGCAATATGACAACGCAGAGCTTTAGCAAAAGGTGTGGAAGGGGTTTGCCCCTTGTAAAGTCGAGATTTTGATTTGGCAACTTATGTGGGGGAAGATAGCAGTGAAACATGAACTTTCCAAAAGACGATTAATTGGAGAAGAGCAGACAATCTATCTACTTTGCAAACAAAACAGTGAAACTGTTAGTCACCTATTTTTTACTTGCATTGAATCGTGGAAGGTATGGAGTATGTGGTGTGCAGAATGGAACTTTAAATGGGTGACACCCAATAATCCTCAATCATTTTTCTTATTATGAAGATTTGTTAATTGCAGCAAAGGAAAATACAATGTTTGGTAGAAGCGACTCTACTTTAGCCGAAATACTAGTTATTAGGAAAGCTTTCATTATCTTTACGACCTCTGAATGGTTTCGTGATTTTGATTTGTGGATTAAAAGCAATTCAAGAAATGCAGTGGCTTGGACAATGAAACCTCTTGATGCCCCATGGAGAATGAGGGAGTGACTATCGTGCATGGACAGTCTAAAACAACATGTAAACACGTGTTACGTGAAGCTAATAAGGATGCTAATGTCTTGGCTAAATCGGGAGTTTAGAGGCATGGAGACTTGCTACAGGTTTTCTCAAACACAAACAGAAATATTCAGCAACCTGTGAATCAATCCTAATCCACTGCTGGTCCGTATTATGTATTCACGAATAGGAGTTCTATTTGCAAGCCATACACGCCACAATATGGGGATTGGACTAGGATACGTGATTAATATATTGTGATCTGAACATGAATAAGATCACTTTTTTAAATGGGCAGTGACATTTTGAGTGATGAAGTTACAGGCTAGAAGAGAGTTAATGGGATGTGGGATTTAATTCAAAGTTGGATTGGGAACTCCACTGTGGAAATGGAAAGCAGAAATTTATGAGTTGGATATGCAAAGTGGAAGGAATTTGATTTCATTCATTTATTTGCTTGAGAATTAGTTTGGAGACTCCTAATGACAAAGGAGACATTCAATGAAGGGAATGTGAGTAGAAAAGCTGGATTGAAAGAACAGGGACAGTAAAATCTGGACAGCTAGTATTGTCACTGAGCGCAAGAATCTTTATTGGAGCTAGACATTTCCAAATCTAGCCTCTCCAAAATGGCATGGGTTTATCACTTCTTCTTTCTATTTCTTATGTACTTGAATAAGCCAATACATTATGGCTTATTCCTTTTAATATCAATAAAAGCATATTCTTCAAAAAACAAATATTGAATACATAGCAATCGTTTAATTTTGTCTGTGGAGTTTAAAAATTTTATTGTTCGAGTATAATTTCTAAAACTGATGATCAAGTCCAAAGAAATTCAATCTTGTCCAAGCACATAAAAAGTCAACTCCATTCTTTATTTAAAAATAAAAGAGTTTTCTAGACAAATTCATATACATACGCATATATATATAAATTATATGTATATATATGTATATTTACACACACGCACACTAATATCTTATTTTTTATGCTAGTAGTGTAATTTTTTTTTAAAAAATAAAAATTAAATTTGTTAAAATTTTGTAGTCAATAATTTTTTTGGTCAAATTATTGTAAATTATAAGTTGTTTAATATCTTAAAAAGGAAAAACTAAGGAACGGAAAAATGAATTGTGAGAAAAAGAAATATAATAATAAAAGAAAATCAATTTCTCCAATTTTATTTGATTATTTAATTTGTTTTCAAAAGGCACAAACTATTCTAAATTACAATATTTTAACTAAAAATTTAGGAGATAAAAGCAAAACAAAAAGTCTAAAATTGTCACAAATTTCAAAATTTCTTCACTCCGACAAATCAAATACGACTTTTGGTCTTTTACTTTTTTCTTATTGAAATATTAATTTATAATATTATAATTTTGATTTAAAATTTTAAAATAAAAGAAATAATAATAAAGATTTNTGTGAGTAGAAAAGCTGGATTGAAAGAACAGGGACAGTAAAATCTGGACAGCTAGTATTGTCACTGAGCGCAAGAATCTTTATTGGAGCTAGACATTTCCAAATCTAGCCTCTCCAAAATGGCATGGGTTTATCACTTCTTCTTTCTATTTCTTATGTACTTGAATAAGCCAATACATTATGGCTTATTCCTTTTAATATCAATAAAAGCATATTCTTCAAAAAACAAATATTGAATACATAGCAATCGTTTAATTTTGTCTGTGGAGTTTAAAAATTTTATTGTTCGAGTATAATTTCTAAAACTGATGATCAAGTCCAAAGAAATTCAATCTTGTCCAAGCACATAAAAAGTCAACTCCATTCTTTATTTAAAAATAAAAGAGTTTTCTAGACAAATTCATATACATACGCCATATATATATATTATATGTATATATATGTATATTTACACACACGCACACTAATATCTTATTTTTTATGCTAGTAGTTGTAATTTCTTTAAAAAAAATAAAAATTAACATTTGTTAAAATTTTGTAGTCAATAATTTTTTTGGTCAAATTATTGTAAATTATAAGTTGTTTAATATCTTAAAAAGGAAAAACTAAGGAACGGAAAAATGAATTGTGAGAAAAAGAAATATAATAATAAAAGAAAATCAATTTCTCCAATTTTATTTGATTATTTAATTTGTTTTCAAAAGGCACAAACTATTCTAAATTACAATATTTTAACTAAAAATTTAGGAGATAAAAGCAAAACAAAAAGTCTAAAATTGTCACAAATTTCAAAATTTCTTCACTCCGACAAATCAAATACGACTTTTGGTCTTTTACTTTTTTCTTATTGAAATATTAATTTATAATATTATAATTTTGATTTAAAATTTTAAAATAAAAGAAATAATAATAAAGATTTTACAAAATTTTCTTTTTCTTCTTCACTTGTCAACCATGGTCTTTGATAATCAATGGAAGGTCGAATTTGGCCCCCAACAACTCTAAATTGGTTACGGCTTGACCCTCAACAACCAAGCAAGCCAGTAGCTCAAATAGGCCAATAGCTTAGGTAGACCAACAGTTTAGACAAGCCAATAGTATAAGCAAGCCAACCAGCTAACCCAATAGATAGTAGATCCAACAAATTTGTGCAATAAGCGTAGTAATGTCTGCACACCCTTTTGAAAGCTTAGATGAGTTGATGTATTTCAAAATAAAATATAGATAAGATATACTTCAAATATGAATGTAGATAGTGTGAATATTTAAAGAGTCCTAAGGCATAAGGCATTTTTGAGGATGATTATCTTTATAATTTTAATTGTTTCTAACCAAGAGAAAAAAAATTGGACAAAATTATCCTTAATGAAACCAACCCATTCGCTAGGCTTTGCGCCTCAACCCGAAACCTATTAATGGGTTAAGTCTGTCCTTTATGTGGACCACAACTCTTCGGTTTCATCGAGAGACCGTACATATCCTCAGAAGCAAGTCTGCAAAAGCATTCCTCGACAGTTCAATTTTCGAGCATTTTGGCAGTGGTAGGAGCCTTTTGGAGTGGTTATTATTCGCACAAACGTAGTTCACATATTGAGCAGTGTGAGGAAGTGGACATTACGCTGAGAAAGGTATAATATTTTTTTATGAATTTTTTTATTTTATTTTCAACCATGTGGAGGTTTTTGACAGAATGGTTATTGTTCATGTTTAGGTTTAAGATTTTTGAGCATAAACCCATACATATTGCACGTTCATATTGATATTTTTGTTGTTTGAAATTTTTGAATATAAACATGAAGGTGGTATTGTTGGTGTTTAGGGGTGGAAAGGTGACCGGCCATGCGTGACTGGTTGATATGTTTGTGTTAGGAATTCAGTTGAGGGTTTGGATATTGCGTGAGTGAGGGCGTGCTTAGATGGTTGGCACCTTTTGCGTGAGTGGATTTCAGCATGGGGTCACGTTGGGGTTGCGTGATTGAAAAAGGGTTCAACTTAACATGACTGATTGATAGGTCATTGCGTGACTAATTTCTATGTTATCAGTTAGTGTGTGTGTGATTCGATTAGTTGTTCTTAGAATTGCGTGATTTAATGTTAGTAATTGCATGACTAATTGATTAGGCATTGCGTGACTATTGTTGTAGGAAATTGCACAAGTGTCATAACTGCATGAAGTTTATTTGCATGGGTTCATTCTGTATTATTTTGGGTCAACTGTAATGTTTTAATGTATATATGTTGATTTACGTAATAATCCATGCTCCACACTTGGATTAATTATTTTGTTTCAAGAATTCACCTAAGATATTAGGGACCGGGGAAGGAGGTGAAGATCCAATAGGTTTTAGATTCGTTCAAGGGAAGGCAGTTTCAGCAGGAAGGAGACGTGAGCAAGATGGCCCTTGTCTTGATAGCGACCAATGTTTTATTCGGTCAAGACTACAGACGATCTGTGGTTCCATGATTGTTGTCGCTGGTTGAGAACATCGAAGAGTGGAATGCATTCCCATAGGGCACATATGTGTGGGGTTTGATCGTGGATTACTTGTTGAGGGGTTTTGAATCTTCTGCTGCGGGCGAAGAAGAGAAGAAGCGTTACCACCTAAAAGACAAGAGGTGAATTGCATAAGAAATCCACGGTCAAACTCCATACATATGCGCAAGCTTAAAAGCTACTAAACAAAAACCTCAAAACAACACATGAATTGCACAAGTCACGCGCCACCACTCTCGCTACAACAGGTAACGCAATATATAAAAACCAGTCACGCACTACTTAAAAAACTACTGAACAAAAGCCTCAAAGCAACACATGAATTGCACAAGTCAGTCACGCACTGCCATGCTCGCAACACCTAAGAATAAGTCACCCAATTAATAATAAGCCTCTAAACAAGAGGTGAATTACACTATTCACACACCACCAATCTCGCAATACCTAATAATAAGTCAATCAATGCTTAATATCCACTCACGTTATGCCAACTTAAATAGTCATGTACTGGCCCAACGTCACGCAATACATAACAACACGTCACCATAGGTACTTTATTCCATATACATACAAACCACTCACGCAATATCTCGATAGAAGATATGCATAGCACAATTCACGGGCCGTGTATAACCCACTCTCCCAATACCTAATAATAGGTCACCCAATGCCTAACATCCACTCATGAAGTTATTCAGCATAATATAACTTAAACGAAGAAAATAACTCAACAAAATATGTGTTCAATGAAAATAAAAATTGCTATAAATTTTATTCAAATTTTATTAAAAAGACCCCCCGAAAATACAAGGAAATGATACAAAAAAAATGAACCGTAGTTCATTTCTCCATAAGTTCATCTACTTTGAACTCTATCTCAACGAGAATCTTTTCATTGCCTAGGATGGCAGCCTCTAGGTCAAAAGTCCTTTGCATCAGGTTGTCGATGAGGACTTGAATCTCCTGCTGGAATATGTGCAACTGGTCCCTCACACTCAAGAATATGTGCAACTGGTCCCTCACACTCAAAGGCACCTCCTTCTCTTCAAAGGCTGCCTCTTTCCCCTTCTCAACTCTTGGATCTTTGGAGATCATTTTTCAATTATTTGAGATTGATTAAGATAATTGAATTTGATTCAAATGGTTAATGGTTCCCTTTATTTATAAGCATGAAAGCTGACTATTCGTTTTCTACAACCATATTAGTGCAATGAAAGGGGGCTGAATTGGTTATTAAGTACCTGTTCGGTCTGCCCTTTCATCTTATCTACTTCTTAAAAGCAAAAGCCAGGCCAAACATCATTTCCAAGAATTTCTTAATAAAAAGCAACTTAAAGGTTTTCTCTCTTTGTCACTAATAAAAAAGGATTTTAATGTTACCTCTTTTCTCTTTTTCAAGAAATTCGTTATCGTTTCCTCTTTTCTCTTTTTTTTTTTTTAATTTAGGCATCATGGTAGACCAACCAAAATCTAATACTATTGTTACTATACAATTCTGAAATTATATATAAACTTCAAGAATTACATTAGAGCTTATTGGGTTATTGAAGATAATTAGTAGAGAATCACCTTCAACATTAGGTAGCTAAAGTCACGCAATGCCTACAAATAGGTCACACAATGCTCAACAAATATTTAGTCACGTAATATTAAGTCATGTAACGCCTATCACACAACGTTAACAAATATTCAGTCACGTAATGCCTATAAAAAACTCATGCAATGTTCAACAAATATTTAGTCAGGTAATATTCAGTCACGTATTAACTCTCACGCAACGCTTAACATATATTCAGTCACGTAATGCCTATAAAGAACTAGCGCAATGTTCAATAAATATTCAGTCAGGTAATATTCAGTCACGTATCAACTCTCACGCAACGCTCAACATATATTCAGTCATTTAATGCCTATAAAGAACTCACGCCATGCTCAACAAATATTCAGGAACCTAATGCCAAATAAATAGGTTACGATTCCTAATATCCAGTTATCCACCCTAATATCCAATGACTCAATGCCTAAGAAATATTCATGCATCGCCTATAAACTGATTGATTTCGCTACCCCCAGCTAGATTTAAGTTTCCAAACTCATATAATTTACCTATCAACTTTTTTATTTTATAAATAACCCTAAATAAATGCAAGAACCCAAACAAATACCTTGATGTCATCTCTGCACTTTGGGATCGTGAGAAAGATGGCTGTTGAAATAGACCTCAATAGTGCTGGAGAGCTGGGCGGAGGGATAGCTAAATCTAAATCAAGATTTAATTTTGGAATTTTAAGCTGAATGGTGGGAGAGTAGAAAGAAAGAAACTAAGACACGCCTTCATTTGGATTAATTGGATTAAAGGGTATTCTTGTCAAGTCATGCCACAAATTAGCTAAAAACAGTTAAAAATATAAAGACGATCATTTTTGAAGTCACCTTACTACGAAGGTCATTTCCCACAATTTCCTCATATTTAAATATGAATATCTTAGCTATTTATTTTAAATTTGAATTGTAAATAAGTTAGATAAAGAGACTAGCCATGCCTATAAATAGCAATTATGTTCATTTCTAAAATACACCAAATTTGAGAATAAAAACTCATTTCTCTCATGCTTTATTCTCTTATTTTTGCTACTTTTGTGTTGCTTCAAAAACTTTTGTGTTCTTATTAGTTTTGTTGGTTTCGAGGCTGACTTGAACCCGATGAGAGACGTATTGCAAAGTTAAAGGGCACACAGAGTTGAGCTAAAGTTTCAATATGCAGTTGGTGGTATAAGAGCAAGTTGATCGGCGAAAGAGAGAAATGAATTCAAAAGCTAACTAGTCCACACCCATTCAGGAGATAAGAGAGACTCAGGGCATAGCCAATTGAAACAAGTCTAGTCTGCGATACATGCTACCTTCTTTAGACAGTTTGATGTCCAATGTGGAGGTTTTTTGAGAGAAATGAGGGACAAGTTTGAAAAGGTCGAGGCCAACATTGAGAAGTTGGGATCTAAAAAGGACGAGCTTCGAGGTGAGGTGTCAAACCCTGCTTTGTAAAATAATTATAATATCATTCACATGCTCGATAGAATGTTTGTATATTTAGGAAGTTCGAGAAATCGTTAAAAGACGATATTGCCCCTAATGGTATCATTAAGTCGATTAAGCCTCGAACTAGTTCAAATAGGAATTTTAAGGTGAAATTAAGAGTTTCACAGTTCAGGGATGACTCAAAATGGTAATTAGGAGTTCGAGGATCAATTCGGAGTCAAATTGAAATTTTCACTATATAGGGGTAAAATTGTAATTTTTCCATCTGCGGACAAAATTTGAGATTTTGAGAGAATTTAGATCACATTTGACAAATTGGGGAATGATATGAGTATAAGGGATAAAAAATATGTCTATGGGCAATTTTTCAGTTTTTGGGGCAAAAATGTAATTTTTGATTTTTACGGGGGCAAAAGTGTAAATATCAAAAATTACTTCACCAAGACTTTGGATAAGTTTGAGAATTTTATCTAAGTTATGGATATTTTAAGGAATAATGTGTGGTGGAGATTTAAAGCTTAAAAGATAAGAATTTAAAAAATGGACCAATAATGTAGTGACATGTGGCAAGTTTAGATTATTATATTATTTAACTATAAAAATCAGCCCACACCACCATTTTCTCTTCATTATGGCCGGCCATAGCAAGAAAACAAAGGGGAAAAGAAAAACAAAAACCTAGGGGGAGAAATTCAAGGAAAAATTGGTGAAAATTCAAGGAAACAAGTGACCAAAGGTAAAATTTCTTGATTTTGACTTGTGCTTTACCTTTCCCATGCATTTCCCATCATTTTCCATGGTTGAATCATGTGATTTGAGGATGAATTCAATTCTGGAAAAATGGGTTAGGAGAGAGAAACTTGTTAGATTAATTTGATTTTAAGTTATGTTAGTGTTTTAAGTTAGTTTAGCATATTTAGGAACAAAACAACAAGAAAAGAATTTATTTTCCTCCATTACCATTATTGGCTGAATTTTCTAGGGGAATATTGGCTGATGATCTTGATGTTTATTTGAGGAATTATGATGAATAATGATGAATTATGAGTCTAGAAAAATAATGGGAATTTTCGGAGCAAAAATATGAATTTTTACCCATTAGGGGTATTTTCGTAATTTGCTATCGGGACTGATAATTTGCACCACACTGAGGGACATTAAGTCAATTTGGGTGCAATTGAGGTATAGAAACTGAAAAAAATTAATTTGAGATTAAATTGGACGCGTTAGTAATTTAATCGGGTAATAGGCCGAATTAGGTCAGCACCGCATTTAAGCGGTAGTCGGATAAGTTGCATGTCATATCATGCATATATACCGAGCCTGAATTGATTTTATAATGGTCAAGCATTGATGTGGTGAATTATGTATTGTACATTGTGGATAGGTGGTGAGCAAATTACACTGGTAAAAGTACCAAAATTGTGCTTGAAGACTGGGATTAGGAGTACATCGACTCCTAGAACTGTGAGTGGACAATTTATCGTCTTAAATATCTAGAGTAATTATACTTGTTTGATGCTTTTATTGAATGGTGAATTTAAATTATAAAATATTATGTTTTCCAATTAAAATGTTTTTTAATAAAAATGAGATTTATACTGGTTTTGAAATCAAATATTGTTTTGGGAAAATTGAGTATATGGAGACTGTGTTGAAATTTATGATTTTATATGTTATTGAAATTGTGGCTTATGACACTATGGTAGCATGATGGCTAAATTTTTGAGGTTGGCATGAAATATATGAACAGTTTTGGATTGGTCTTGGTAGACTGGATTACATTTTATTCGCCATATTATGCTACTGGAATTTTTATGGGTCTGGTGGTATATTAAACGGTCACTGCAGTGGTGGGGGTTTCCGTGGTTTGCCTATGAGAGGGGCACGGTAACTCAATTATATATTTACCTCCGGGGGGAGATGTTGGGTGAAGTATCTCCTGAGGTATGATTTGAGTGCACCTCACGTTCGGGCCACCACGTGAGAGTGAGACTCAGCCAACGCCAAGAAACGGCTGTGTGTTAGATGTGAAAACATGTTTATGGGTATGGGTCATTGAACAGCCTTGGCGATCTCAGTGGGATACCTTGACGAAGGTACCCGCGAGAATGATTCTGGCAGGGGCTAAGTTTAAGAAATTCATAAGCCGAGAAATTTTGATGAAAAGAAATTTTTTTGGTATAGATTGAAACGAATTTTGTGTTATGAACATTATTGAGATATAACGTTTTTATATTGTCTCCATCTACTCGGCTTTAGATGCTTTTGATGGTAATTGTTTTACTCACTGGGATTATTTAATCTCACCCCTATTCCTATCCATTTTTCAGGCTCAGGACAGTTGTTTGATAGTTGATTAAGACGAGAATTAATCTCGGAGTTGCATCATAGGAAGTAAGGGTTCGTAGCTCTACACCTTCTTGGTTAGTTGAGAGCCCACGTGTCATTGTAAACTAAATTTCATACTTTAATTATCTTTATTATTATATGAATAAATTTATTTTACTCTTACGCTGTAAAAGTAATTTTATTCTTCAGTTATTTGATTTAAAGTATGTATGAATATATTTAGCTTTACACCATATTTTTGGCGAGTTTCGATATTTTCAAAAAAAAAAATGATGAAAATGCCCCTGTGAGCTAGAAAATAATATTTTATTATTTTGAGTTGAAAGCAACTTATGATTTCTTGAAATGCGAGATTTAATAACTGTCACTCACCGGGGAGATGCGGGAGTTGATGCTAAGCTTTACGGGGTTTCGATCGGTATTCGGGGTAATGAGTGCTTATCGGGACGTCGCGGCGGTTGTCACAGGCTCAATGGGAGTTTCGGGTCGTGACATGAGGTGTAGTCGACCTTTAATGAGTTGGTAGACATGTTGAACTAGTGGGAGGCTATGTTGGAAGGTTGAGGAATGAGGCATGTGAGCTCAAGGATGAGCTTGTTGCCCTTAAGGAAACCAGAAGGGGTCGTGTGTCTCTTAACCAGATGGGGGCTCGATTGAAGGGGGCCCAAATTTGAGTAATTTCGAAACCAAAGGGAGGCCAAGGAGATCGATAATTTCTTGAGGAGTCTAGAACAACATTTTCAAGCCATGGGGATCATGGAGAATGTTTTGTGCACCTACATTGTTGTAATGTACCTAGTGTATGCAGTTTTGCTGTGGTTGAAGTGACAATGTAATGACAAGCTTGGGGGAGTGATCATTCACACTTGGGAAGCATGGGGAGTGATAATTCACACTTGGGAAGCATTCTTTAGGGAGATTTGATAACAATTCTACCTTGAATAAGCCAAGGACAAAGCAAGGGGGAAGTTATAAATGTTGGTCTAAAAGGCCAATAAATGGTTTTCTTTTATATGGTATGATATCTGGGTAGAGCATTCATGGATGATTATCATGTCTTTACTACATGGAATATGTCAAGTTTTTCATATTGGAGTATGTGAAGAAGCCTTGCTTTTTTATTGTGATTGTAAGGTTTTGAGATTTTTTGACTCCACAGAGTATTTGCCAATTCAATTATCTTATGAGGTTAAGGCCGATTGACATGTCCATTATCCATGGAAGTATGTCTTTGAAAGGTATTGTGCTTTAACATCTTAAAAGTTTTAAACATTTAATAAATTAAATTATTTATTTCCATTTGTAAATTATCATTTCTACTTTGATCTTTTCCTTTTTTGGTGTTTTTTTATATAGTGATACAAGGCTTAGGATAAAAAAAATCTAACATAACTCAGCATTAGCAAGGATCCAAAAATATCTAACATAACCTGGCATTAGGTACCGAAATCTGCGTAAGACATTGGGTTGCATTGTTCTAAGTCAACCAACTACCAACTACAGCTACATTTGACAGAGAAAACAAAGGATGGAAATGAATTCTGCCCAAGTGTCTGCAACAAGTGAGCCTATGTGTACAGAGAAAAATATCATTCTAAGAGTATCTGCCACACAATACTTATCAATCACCATAGATCCTCCAACTACTCAGATGTCACTCCTAAGAAAGACTTAAATCAAAACAGAAAGCGCAAACGTGAGAAGACCCTCAAGAGACCAAGTTCCTAAGGGGCAAAACTTGCTCAAAGACAATACAAAACCCTCTAAAGGAAAACCTAGGAGAGGGACCCTAAAAACCATTCTTTCTTTGATATTTTCTCTACGGTAACTACTAGTACGATTCGAGTGTTGAATAATAAAAGTCTATATAACTAGTTAATAAGCTCATTTATTGCGTGTGTCTGTGCTTTTGTTTTTTTTTTTTAAAGAATAAAGTTTAAGTCCTACATATTGCATTAATTTGTAAAAGTTGTACACAACATTGAAAGCACAGCAAGAACAAAAAACACAGGAAAATCAGGCATTTCATTAAAAAAAGCAGAAAAAAAGAAAAAGCAAGAAAGACAATATCAGGAATAGTGGACTGAAGGAGCCAGGAAATCAAAGCTTCTGCTCTGGTAGCAGCCATCATCTTCCAGGGAGCTTGCGCGAAGAAATTCGCTTCCCAGGAAAGACATGCGAGAAACAGATCTGATAAAATCTTGGAGCAGAGACTCAATTTTATTCAAGTAGAATTGTGTAGCCAAGGACTTTCCATATCTGTTCTTTATCTAAGAAACAGAAATAATAGTGGAGGAATAGCTATTAGTCACATAAATTTAAGTTCGAAAATATATAGTTTCTATTATATTTTCTTAACTAACAGAAGCTAGCTAATGTTACACAGGTGGTTCCAATGGTGATGGTGGTGGTGGTGGTGGCGAGCGCGACAGTTGACGAGGTGGACTCTTGCGGTTGTACGGGTGCATAGCTGCTGTTCTGGTGTGCACATCCCCATTAGGAGTAGGCGAAGATGGTGTAGGTAATTGGGGAGATTTCAGCCTTTTGGACACAGCCTTAAACTTATACGGGAAATGGAAGGAAGGAACATTAGCGTCAGCAGAGGAAGGAGCAGAAACAGCCTCGTTAGCCTCAACTACATGACTGGTATGTGAAAGTAAGAGGCCGAGGCCGAAGATCAACTTGAAAACTAGTAGGCAAGGATTGGCATCCATTTCTTGATGGGTAGAGTAGACAATATGGTGCTCAAATAATGATTCATTATATAGGCACCATCCCATCCGACCATCGTCACGACTGAATGCTAACCCATAGCTTACGCAGCGACCTTTAAGTCAAGGTTGGCACACATGATAGTGTCGGAGGAAGTTTCCAGCTTTCTTTCATTGGTTTGCTTGCTTCATATATAAAAACAAGGAAATTTTCTTTTTATCTCAAAATCACTCCTAACTAAACTTTACATTAACTCTTAACTTTGACGTTAAAAACCTCTTCTCTTGACTCTAGTCTAGGTGCCTTAAGCAACTTGTTTTCTTGTGATCAAAAACCTTATAGCAGCCCATTGATTGCAAAATTGCTAGCCAAAATTCTTCGGACAAGTCTGGGTAAAGCTCAGATTCATTAAATAATTATGAAAGAAAGAGAAACAAACAAATTTGAACCATAAGGGTGAACAAGAGGTGCAAAGAAGCGTAGAGTATTGTCATCTTCAGGGCACTCGTCAATAAATTGAATGGTCTTTAAGCTAAATTAAATATCTTTTAAACAAGAAAAAAGAAACCCATAGAATTATTAGAATAGTGTTGATTTGTGTTTTTTCATGTTCTGAGTATAGCATTTTATGTACAGCATAGATTTCCAGAATTTTACAAAGTAACTTTTTCTATTATTTTTTCTCATGTTTACAAGATCGAAATGGAAAATATGTCTGTCGGATTTTAAGGCATAACACTCATGACAATCATCCTGTTTATATATGAGTATGTTTTATTCTTTTATTTAGGTAAATTAAAAATAATTACTTGATAATTATACACTTGGAGTTCTAAATAAATTTAGCAAATTACCTGATAAAAAATTTATATAAAAAAAGTCCTAAGATCTTTAAAAAAAATTACACTTCTAGTTAAAAAAACAATTAAGGTGAAAACCAAACTCTTCCCTCTCTAGAAAACCATCACTCTCCGTCCATTGTTAAGTTAAGGTTTTTATACTGTGCAAAGTTGGTTATTGTTCATTTTCCTAATAATTTCTCATGACAAGTTTTTGGAGATCAATAGCCTCATAAAACGTCTATAATCAAAATCCTGGAATAAATCTTGAAAAGGTAAAAGACTTGTAAATGTTGGCTCAGAGTATTATTTCGCAATTTTTTAATAACTACTCATGGGTGAATTTTAATGTTTTTTGCGCTTTGGTTGGGTATAGTTAAAGCTAGTTTAATTATGTGTCTTTGAAATAACTAGTCAAAAAATTAATTATTTTAAAATTGATAATATAACTAGTTTAAATGGTGTCATCAAGTTCATATGGCGATACATAATTTGTTTTTAAAAAAATTCTTCAATTTACTAATTTTGAAGGACATGTGACATTTTGTAATTTGATAAAATTTTTCTCCTTCTATGATACTGAATTCAAAATTTTTGAAATATTATCCTCTTAAAATATAAACTCACATAACATTTTAAAATAAAATGGCCAAAGTTGAATTAGTTTGACCATTAAAGTCAAATAAAGACAAACAAATGAATAGTAACAGAGTTCTTTTTTAAAAATAAAATTACATGTTCAAGTAGAAATCACAATAACAATATAACCTTTTAAGTCTATGATATAACTATTACATTCAATACAAAAAATTAACAAAATATTTAACGAATAAATCACCATTAAACCTATATATAAAAACAATGAGAGAGAGAGAGAGAGAGAGAGAGAGAGAGAGAGAGAGAGAGAGTTGAGAGCTTTTTTGTAGGTAAGCATGGAGGAGATGGATCAACAGCTATGGGTAATAGGCAACAAGGGTTTTAGGGCATTAGGATTTGTGGATTTTTTGAATTGGCATGGTGAAGGAGATCGTTATTCTCAGTATATATGGATAATTTGGCAATAGGGATGTCATGGCCGAGTATCAAATCAGTGTTTGATGAGTTTAGGGTGGTTGTTGATGTTTTTGTTCCTCGTAATATTCAGAATAGGTTTTCTAAATTTGCTTTTGTGAGATTTCAGTATGAACATGACTAGAGACGCACTGTTAATCAAGGTGATGGCATTTTGGTAGATGGAAGGAAAATCACTGTGAAAAATGCCATTGCTGTGGGAAGGGATTTGTATAGTCCTCATGATAATTGTCAAAAGCAATCACCTAGTTTCAAAGAAGTTCTTGTGGGCTCTAATGAGAATAAGGAAGTTGGTACTAAGAAAGTTACAACTTCTGTTGATAAACAACCAACTATTCTTGGAGCTATGTAGTCCTCTAAAGAGGTTTTTAATAAAGCTCACAATCAGATGTATATTCCTAAAGTTAATGGAGTTTGGTTGGATAAGAGCGCTGTTGGTTTCTTCATGAAGGTTTCTCTTTATGCAATGTAATGAATTTGTTGGAAGGGAAGGGGATAAAGGTTGAAATAAGAGGAGCTGGTTAGTTACGTGTCATTGTAACCTTCCATAGTAAGGAGGAGAGGGATGTGTTGTTGATGGATTATTTTGAATACTTTCAAGAGTGGTTTTCTAGTCTTATTCTGTATGAATCTACTATGAACAAAATAGAGATTATAAGTTAGGTAAAGGTTAAGGAGGTGCCAATGTTAGAATGAGCCCTGCAGCCAATTGGGATTAATTAAGGCTTGGCTTTAATTATGCAATCACATCATTCAAATTGAATGATAAAAGGCTTTCCTTCATCAATACGCCTTAGAAAAGAACTGTAATGAGTTGCAATTATAATATCTCTATACATCAAAGCATAATTTGAAAATGTTCTTAATTGATGTATCATTGAGACTAGACATCAATGAAGCTTAAAGACTGGTACATTTTATGTTCCTTATTTTAAAAGTAAGCAATTGATCTCATAGATTGAAATATAAAGATACTTGGAATTAGAATGTTGGTGTTTACCTAGAAGAGCAAGTTCACTGAACTTGACCCATTATAAGAGTTCCATTTGGTATTTCACTCAAGTGTTTATGGAAATACTCTCATGTGTCAATAATGTAAATAATCCTTAGACTTGTGATCCCAGGTTATCTTGTATGTGAATTGTCATGCTTTGATTTCACCTCTATGAGTCTAGAGCTGACTAGATGTCTAAATAGGGTACATTTGGGTATGGCATGAAGCATGCGAAGATGAATGAGTAGTCCAACAAGGATTCATATCCCAAGTGATTTGAAAGGGACATATCTCATTTGCTTCTCACTTATATTGACTGAAACTCCTTAGCTAAGGCAATCTTGATAGGTATATATGAAAGTTGCAGGACTAGTATCGATAAGTTTGAAAGTAAACACCAAGCTAGGCTTTCTATTTATCCGGAATATATAATGAAAAGATTGAATTACATTGAGATACTATGCATTGAAAGGTTAGTTAAAGAACCTTTTGACTCTCCTAACAATTGGGTGACCATGATGCATTGCTAGATGTCAATCTTGGTCTATAGAATTGAATCATCAATAAATTCCATTGCCAACATGTTAGGAACGTAATGGGTCACACTCAAAGATTGCATCATGAATTAAATTAGAAGTGTGATGATTTAAGTTGGACTTAAATCACATACTAGGCATTTAACTTCTATAAACTTAATTAAAAGAGTTTAATTAAGTTTTAGGCATAATTATAAATAGTTTAAATTATAAGGTCTTGATTACAAAATATAAAGGAAATTAAATTTGATTTTAATTTCCAAGGACTTAATTAAAAGAGTTTAATTAAGTGATGGGCCCAATATTATAATGTGTTATAATATTGAGCTTCATTGCAAAATTGAAGTTATTTTGGCCTAATTATATAAGTTACATTTTAACTATTTTCTATAAGAGAGACTTTCACAATTGAAGCAAAACCTAATTTTTCAGAAAAAGAAAAAGGTATTTTCTTTTTTTGCCACCACTCCTTTTGTGTGAAAGAGGAAATTGCTTACAAAGCAATTTTCAAGAGAGGTTTGACCAAGCTTGTGAAAAAAAAGAAAACGACAATTGTTCTTTTGTAATACCTCGTACCCTCGTTGGACACAAATAAGACCTTATTGATCAAACGAATGATCGTTTGATGTGAATTGGTATGCTAAAGAGCGACAAAGGATGAAAGGAACGTTCAAGAATAAAATGCTTCGCGCGTGCAGAAACAATAATTAAATAATAATATTTTCATTGGAGAGGAATTAGTAAGCTAAAGGATGATTTGGAAGTAAACCGAGATGTAATGATGTGTTTCAGGACCAAAGAAGGCAAGTGAAAATTTTTGAAATAAAATAATATTTTATTCAATAAAATAATATTAAAATATTAATATTTTATATGTTGTCGGAATTAGTCATGAAAAATGGAATATGAATAATTTAAGTGGGGGAGAAGAAGTAAAGAAGAATTTTGAAGGAAAACGACGATAATTGTGTCAATGTGATTTTATTAAATCGAGCTAACGCAGGTAAGTAAATATTTAAATATTATGATGACACCGTATTGAAATGCGATCTCGATATTTTGATTATACACGTATAAGAAAAGGAAGATAGAAGGAAATTGAAATTTTTACATGTGTTGGAAGAATTAATTTTAAAATATGAAAATTTGAGGGAGGTGTGTTAAATAAAATGAAGTTAAGGCATAATATGTAAATTTTATTGTTTTGAAGAAATAAAAATAAAATGGATAATCAAATAATGAAGAAAAGATGTTGAAAACTCAAACAATATTGTTATATGTACATGAGTGGCCACATGAGTCAAGAATGGAATGAGGACAAAAACAAAAGAAAGGAATAAAGATGGAATGAGGGGCTGTCCACAAGAATAAAAGAAAGAAAGGAAGAAAGACAAAAAAAAAGCAAAAAAAACAAAAGAGAAGAATGTAGAAATGATGGTGGGGCCGGCCA
>NW_017234718.1:281170-284623 GCF_000208745.1 Theobroma cacao
TTGAGAAAGATTTAAAATATCTCCTTGAAGATCAAATTTGAATTCTTTTAAAAGGTGATTTCATTTTAACCAAGAAATTCAAGAGTAATTGGAGACTGCTACTTGTTGTGTTATAAATTGTATTTTGAATCGAATGGCTTATGATAATATGGGCATAATTCGCTGGATTGGTAAATGTGTTGAAAATGTATGAATTGTTGATTTGCCTTGAGAGGCTGTAAAATAAAATAATTGCCATGTCATGCTATTGCAAATTTATTGTATAGTGGGTTTAGCTTGCTGCAATGGGCGGGTTCATGGACTAGCCTTTTTGAGGGGCACAGAATCCAGGTATATTCTTACCTCGGTACGAGAGGCATGTAGGGTAACTCATGAGGTACAACTTTAGAGTTCACTTCACGCCAAACCACCACGTGAGGGTGAACTCAGCCAACGCCAAGGAACAGTTGTGTTTTTCAAACTAAAAATATGTTTACATGTATACGAAATTTTTAATAACCTTGGCGGACTCGGTTGGGATAGCCCCAGGCCAAGGTATCCTTGACAACCGAGTATGAGAAAGATTTTGGCACAAGCCAAGTTTTTAAGAAAGTCATAAGCCATGTTGTTTATTTTTGACAAAAATGTAATAGTTTTATATGAGTTGAAATAAGTTTTAATATTATGAATTATATTTCTCTGCATGGTGAAAATGGAATTAAACGGTTTTTCGCAACTCTCCTATTTGTTTATCTGTGAAATGAATCTGTAATTCCTCGCATATGGGACGAGTTATGATTTGTGCATGATTTTAAATATTATTTGGTTTCGCGAAAGCTTGCTAAATTTTATTGATTTGATTCGAAAATGATTATTAATATATTTTGATGCGAAAAATTTTATTACCTCAATTATTTATACTTTATAAGAAATTCTCGATTTCTATATAAGGTACAAATCCTCGTTTGAAATGAATTGCTTTTACAATATTGCATTTTTATATTCAACTGATTTGTCATTTGCTTGTTTTCCCATCTACGCTCTACTCGCTAAGTCGATGATTATCACTAAGTCTATGAGACTCACACCCCTTTATTTCCCTTTTTGCAGATAGGGATCAGCCTCGCGTGTAGTCAGTGATGCGTTCAGTCCACCGTGAATAGGTAAAGGTATCTCTTAGCATTTTATTCCGAGTCGCTCCGCTGTTAGAGGTCAAGTCGTAGCATTTTATTTATTAAGTTGTAAACGAATTCTAAATTTTTATATAAGCATTAATTTGGAGATTATAGATTTTAATGCATATACTTACGAATAAAAGGAAAAAGTTTGTATTGATTTTTATATTTATGGTTCAATTTAGTATATAAAAGTATCAATATTATATGGTGATTGAATGTAGTGGATTAACGAGCAAATTCGAGACAGGCTTGTTCGAGACTTGGCAGGCCTTTTTCAGAAGTCTTGGATGCCGACAGCGACCAGGGAGAGGTCGTTGCATCTTTTCTTTCCTAGTACAAAGTATAGTTAAACAAACTCCCTCCTTTACTAAAAGATTGTGTGCAATTATGTGTACTACCGTTGAAAGCCAATCACTTAATTGGCTAGGGTTCTTGCTTCTTGTAATGTTCGTGGGATTGCTTTGAGAAGTGCCATTGTGATTATAAGATCACTTGGCACGGTAACCTTCCAAATTTTAATTAATTTTGTGCTTTTATGTGTTAAATATCACCAATGTTATCCATGGGTGAAAGCATGTTTTGGTTGTTTAATTTGAATTTTAATTCTTGTTTCATTGTGCGTATTTTGATCATGTCGTCCATACACAAAATCTATCAGCCAATTCATATATGGCATGTGAATTTGTTTAAAGCCTTAGGTGATGCTTAGGATCAATTTATTGAAATTAATCAATCTACCATGAATTTGAGTTGTTTTGATCATGGCATGTTGTTGGTAAAAGTGGATAGCTTGCACAAAATTTCTTTGCACACTTGGCTTATGATAGGGAAAGAAATTGTGTTTATTAGAGCTTGTGACAAAGGTGGTGCAACTCGTCCAAGTTGGTAACACAGCAACTCTGGCTATTGTGAGTGGGGGTGGTCCGACAACTATGATGACCTTAGTTTCAAATGGGAATAGGGGTCAGGCAATGATTAAGGAAGGAATGTTTAGGTACAGGCTGGCTGATATGGTAGATTTGAAATTCAAATCAAACACATTTATGGAAGGCTCATAGGGCAATTCAAGAAAAAGAGAAATTGCCTCTAATTTTAATTATATATCTATTAATCATATTTTTTCAAAAATGAAAAAAGAATTGAATGGAGCTGATTTGAAATTCCAATATTTAGTTATTATAAAAGATGTGGTCAAGGGTGAATCAAGTAAATCATGTTGGTTGACGGGTTGCAATCTTGGAAATTCTTATTGTCATATTAAGGGTGAGGTTAGTAATAAAGGATAAGCTAAAATTCAGGCTTGTTCCATGCAGATGTGTAATCAGCATAGCTTTGCAACTATGGGTCAAGAACATATTTTTGGTATGTGTATCTCGCCAAGGTTTATAGCTGGGCAATTATTGGAGAGTGCTGGATTAAGTGGTGATGGGACACAGTAGCTAACTTGAATGTTGATATCATCAAGGGTGAATTAAAAAATTCATGCTATTCAATAGGGTGGAGAGGTTGAAAATCCTGATGGTTGTCGTGACGTGCGGGTCCGGAAACCCGTCCGCCAGACGCGGGCGAAAATAAAATATTTGGGAGTCGCCACCAATCTTTTTTATCTAGATACGATTAGCCACCTATTAACTCGGTTCTAATCGACGAAGCCCTAAATTGATTTTAGGTCTGTCGAAAGAACGAGAATTGGTCCACGTTTTAGAGATGGGTTCGGGAGTGCGGTTACGCACGGAGAAGGTTTAGCACCTCCGTGACGCCCGTTCTTCGAACGGTACCATTTAATCTTAAGTTATCTTAATATAGCATTTCCTTAGCTTAATCCCTATTTTATTAATTAAAATTTTTTATTGAATTGTCAGACTGAGTTATTCATTTGGTATTACGTATGCATATGATGCAAGCGTAGAATGATGTCGTGACTTGTTTATTTTAAATGATGGAGTCGGTAATCTTTTATTGGAAAATTATTCGAAGACTATCCCAACGCTTTGGTGAAGTCTCGAAATTCTCCTCACCTAGAGATATCCCCCGAAGAACTCGTCTCTACGAGCTCCTCGGGGAAATCCTATCATCGGGATTCCCGCGCCATTTGCAAAATATGAGTGGCATGCAATGACAGTGTAAAATGATGGTATCTATATGCACGCGTTTATTGATTGTTTAAAAAATTTTGGTTATTTAATTATTATTTATTATTTATTATTATTTATTTATTATTTTTATATATACTTTATTTTTTGGTTATTTAAATCCATGTTTGTTGTTGGTCAATTTTTACTTGTTTACAAAGCTT
>NW_017234718.1:309180-346909 GCF_000208745.1 Theobroma cacao
AAAATGCATGGGTAAGGTAAATCACTAGCAAAATCAAAGAAATTTTACCTTTGCTTGATCAAATCCTTAAATTCCAACACTTTCTCTTTGATTTTTCCCATCTAGGGTTTGTTCTTCCTTGGTTTCTCTTCTCTTCTGGTTTGGCTGATCACTATGGGAGAAATGAGCTGATTTTTTGCCTTTTTATAAAGAAATAATAAAATAATAAAAACATGACACATGACATTTCCTTATTGGCTCAAATTTTAAATATTTGACTTTTAATTCTTTAATTCTCCATCACACATTTCTCATATTTATCCATTTCCATAATGAATAAAATCCCTTGGTCTTGACAAGTGTCGGGGTGAAAATTTACATATTTACCCCCAGGATGACAAAATTACCATTTCACCCTTATACTCCAAATTATACCTGAATTAAAATTTTTCACTTCTAAACTTCAAATCATACTCCAATACTTAAATCATACTCCAATAAGTCAAATGGACCAAAAAAATCTTTTCCAAAAATTTTCATTTTGTCTCCTAGTGGCAAATGACCATTTTGCCCCTAGATAGTGAAAATTTTGGTTTGAATCCAAATTGATCCTCGAACTCCGAATTACCATTTTGAGTGATCCCTGAACTGTGAAACTCTTAATTTCACCTTAAAATTCCTATTTGAACTAGTTCAAGGCTTAATCGACTTAATGATACCATTAGGGGCAATATCGTCTTTTAACGATTCCTCAAACTTTCTAAATATGTAACCATTCTATTGAGCATGTAAATGACGTCGTAATTATTTTATAGAACAGGGTTTGACACTAAATGTTGATAACATCAACCACTCATTAAATGAAGCTGGTATGAAAGGAACTAGTATAAATGAAATGGCCTTATCTTTTACCAAGCAATAGGTAGGTGGGGGTTTTAAATTGAATGAAACGCCATTTAACAATCATGTGGAAAGGCAAAGTAAGTGTGGATCAGATATTGGTAATGAAATAATGGTAGCGACACTGTTAGCTATTGAGATGCCATTCTCAATGTCATGACCCGAATCCAGGGCCATGACCGGTGCATGGACTAATGGACATAGCCCACTAATCCCAAGTAAGCCTATCCATGTGACATGTTCATTATTCCATCAAAGTTACTAAAGTCACATTTCATCATTTCGAATCAAAATAATGCTAATCATTTGCCAACTTGTAGTGGCATTACCCATCAAAATATACATATATTGTCTACAACATGTATCTTAATAATTTACATCAGGTTTGTCTATACATCTAAAAAAGGAGACTCGATTTTCAGCAGAGAGACCCGAGTGATGTACGGCTACTGAATGCCGAGATACCTACTAATGAAATGAATCTACAAGGGCACCTCAACCTAGTTACCAGCTGCCTCTTGATCTGAAAACATGAAATTGAAAACGGTGAGTATAAACCCAGTGAGTGAACAAGGAAGGGAACAAGGAAACAATAGGGAAAACTTAAAGAAATCATGATGCATTTATCTTTAAAACAATGTAATTTATTTTAGTTATTATTAAAACCCCTCATGTAAACCCCACATGAGTAAATCACTTTATGAAAAGGGTCTATGCTCAACAAAGGATTTAGAGAGTGAAAACTTTAATAGCATTCATGCAAATCAAGTCAAATAAACGACGGGTCCTCGCTACAGCGAGAATGAATTTTCGTTGCAGTGAAGCTTGGCTCATATTATTAACGAGACGAGGGTTTTCTTAACTGGCCGAAGGTTTCTCTTTAAACCCCTCATATCTGACTTAGTTAATTAATTCCTTGATATTGGAAGTCAATGATTCACTATGGTGTTAAAGGGGTGGAAAATATGGCAAAAATCAACAAGGTAGCCAAGTGGGACAGAAAGTTTCTGGCTATAGCGAAATTTGACTGGCCAAATAAAGAGTTTCTCATTGCAGCAAGAAGCTACAGTAACTTTCTAGCTGCAGCAAAATGCATCTTCACTGCAGCGAGAACCAGGTCCGGTGAATGCCCTCACAACTTGAGAGTTTCTCATTGCAACGAGAATGAATCTCGCTGCAGCAAGAATCAGTGCACCAAGAAAAAGTTTCCATTCCCCTCAAGAAAAAGCTATCCTGCTAAAATAACAAAAGCAACATGAAACACATATAAATTCTCAAAATTCAACATGTCAAATTCTCACATTTGCATTACAACCATATACCATAGATGTATATATATATATATATCAATCATCATGCACACCCTCCCATCATCATCAGCTCATATGCACTCCCACTAGCACATGGTTGGGTCAGCATTGGCTTATGCGCACTCCTACTCGCACATAGCAAGGTCAGCATCGGCTTATGCGCACTCCCATTCGCACATAGTCAGGTCAGCATCGGCTTATGTACACTCCTACTCGCACATAGCCGAGTCAACATCATTACACAACATTATTCGTATATATATATATATATATATATATATCAACATAATGTAGTAGTACAACAATCCATAATAGCCACATGTCACATATAGAGACAATTTATCAAAGTCTTGTTCCCAAGGCACCCGTTTTTAAGAAAGATTGAATAATCATTCACATTCCTAAAGCTATTTTGAAATGCAAGTTCACTCACCAGTGTTTTGTTGAACCTTTAATTGATTCTAACTTTCTTAATGGTCCAAATGGGACAGTGTGGCTTCGTTGGAACCTATCATAACATTTACATCACAATTAACTCAATTATCATAATTACAAGTTTTACAAACTATCACCTACTAGTTTCCAAGTGCCATTAAGTGGCTATCCATTTTCACTATCCTAATCACTTCAAAGTGAATTTATAACCTCAACTACCAAAACACCCACAAGTCTAAACACTAATCATTTTCAATACTAAAAATCAATTCTAGTTCACTACTCACCTTGGTAGCTTTATATTTGAAATTCTTTTCAAAAACTTTCAAGCTATTATTGAAGCTTCCTCTTTCTCTCTCTAAAATGCCTAAGTAGTGAGAGAGAGTATGGAAATAAGATTTTTCGAGGGTTTTAAAGAGAGAGTGGAAGAGTACAAGGGTTTATAAAAGGGTGCACTAAAAGCATGAAAAGTGGAGTTATTTTGAGAGAGGTTATGGAGGTTCATATCAAGCTTCCATGGAGGTTGGAAGCAACGTGAAAGAGAAGAAGGAAGAAGAAGAAGAAGCTGCTGGAAGAAAGAGATATTTATAGCCCAAGCTTATCCACTATACTTAAATTACCAAAATGCCCTCACAAGTTAACTTGTTCTCCTCCAATCTTTTATGCAATCTTCTTACTCTTTTGACACTGGGATAAGATCCATAATGGTCTAGAAATGCTCGAGTTCATGAAAACTTAAAAATTTGACTGGAGGTGAAAAATAACCATTTTGCCCCTACCATGGAAATCATCATCATTTTTATTTTCTTCATCATTTTACCCATATTTTCATCATTCATTTATGCCTTAGGCCTATTTAGGCCTTAATATTGTTTAAAACTTACTTTTAAGGGCTTACTAAGGAAATGTCGAAATTATAGCCCATGTTATTACGTCTATGCCTAGTTACGAGCCTATAGAGGTCGAGGTCTCACACTCAACCCATGAAGAAGATGAAGAGATGTTGTTATCTCAGAATTTTTATAATAATTTTAATTGTGATTTGGATATTGGTGTTATGGACGTGTTATTAGTTGATAATAATGATTAGGGAAGAAAGAAAGACATTGGGACTGATGTAGCAATTAGATGTGATATAGTGATGAATCTAGGTTCGGGTGATGTTAATGATAGCTTTAATAAGCAGGGGAATGGTAGGCCTAAGGGTAGTAAAAACAAACCAAAAGTTTCGATTGTTGGAAGAATGGTGTGGAGTAGTACCAAATTGAGTGAAGTGGTTAGTACTCGTTTTCCTAGAAAGAAAATGATTCCAAAAAGCAATTCTTGTGAGTTAGAGGCGGAGGCAACCTAAGACGTTAGTAAGAAATTGGGAGTGCAATTTAATGCTTCCAAGGAAAATGTTGTTAATATAGTGGTTGATTTAGTGAGGGAGGTATCGAATTTGTGAAGTGTAGTTGATTTGTAGCTCTAGTTATGGTTGTTTATTTTTTATGAATATATTAACTTGGAATGTTAGGGGTTATTGTAAGGGTGAGAAAAAAAGAGCTGTTAGACGATTAATTGGGAAGGTGAATTTAGACATAGTCTATTTCTAAGAAACTAAGTCAAGAAAAAAGAGCTGTTAGATAATTAATTGGGAAAGTGAATCTAGACATAGTCTATTTCTAAGAAACTAAGTTAAGAAATATTACGCGATTTGCCTATGAGTCAATTTGGAAGCAAGATCAGATTGAAAAGATTAGTGTTCCATTGGAGGGGTTGTCTAGTGGTCTTACAATGATGTGGCGTGAAAGTTTTTTTATTATGGAAGAACATGTGTTAAATAAATATTTTATTTTGGCAACTAGTAAAGTTCAAGATGTGTTTGAGAAATGTGGATTCTTGAATGTATATACTTCTAATGATGAGGCAGAGAGGTTACTTTTCTAGGTGTTACTTTTACATGTGATACAATGTCAATACATGTGGTGGTGTGTGTGTGGTGATTTCAACACAGTTCGTTATGAGGAAAAGAAGATTGGTAGGAGTGATATCAGTAGATCTACGTCTGTTTTCTCTGATTTTATTAATGATGTGGCTTTAATAGATCTGCCTTTGATGGGTGGGGATTTTACTTAGAGTAATAAAAGGGAAAAGATAACTTTTTGTAGGCTTAATAGATTTTTTATAGATGTTGACTAGATGCTTACGTTGGAAAATACTATTCAGAAGTGTTTATCAAGCTTTCTTTCTAATCATAATCCAATATTGTTAACAAGTAAGTGTTCTAATTAAGGTCCCAAATTGTTTCGTGCGTTTAATTATTGGTTTGATGATAATTCCTTTCGATATCTAACTAAAGATAATTGGGATCAGCGAAGCTAGAGAACAATAGAAGGCTAAATATTTGGTGGAGATTAAAAAATATTCATCCAATAATTAAATAATGGGTTAAGGATCGGTTTGGGTTGATTCCTAAGTGGATTGAGAACTTGGAAGTATAAATACATGACTTGGAAGGGGTTTGGCAATTAAATTCTACTAATTTCAATATGAGAGAAACCTTGATGAATATGAGGGAAAAATTGTGGAAGTTATATAGAACAGAGGAGAAACGATGGAAATAACAGTCCTAAGCAAGATTGATTTCAGAGGGCGACAAAAATACACAATTTTTTTCATGTTATTGCTTTAGAAAAAAGATGGCTAAATAATATTAGTTGCATTTTTTTTATGGTGAAATTGTTGAGGAGCCCTTGATAACTAAAAGGAAAGTGCTAAAACATTTTTAAAATATTTTCTCTGCACATAAGATAGTGACATTGGAAGACATTAACTATGGCTTTCGATGTCTAAGGTGGAATCAAATCTTGCTTTTAAGACCTTTTTTTTTGGAATATGAGGTTTGGGAAATTGTAAAAGATAGTGAGGGTAATAAGGCTCCAAGATTGGATGGGTTTAATTTGCATTTTTTCAAGATTTAATGGCTAGTGATCAAAGAAGAGGTAATGAATTTTCTCTTTAAATTTTATAATATTAGGCGATTAGGCCATAAGGTGAATGAGAGTTTTATCACTTTGATTCTGAAGAAGAAAAATCCTAGTTTGATTTGGGATTACAAACCCATTAGCTTGGTGGGCAATATCTACAAGTTGGTGGCAAATCTTCTAGCCAATATATTGAAAACGTTCATTGGAGAGGTAAAAAGGGAATATCAGTTTGCTTTCATCTCTGGAAGGCAAATTCTGGATTCTACCATAATTGCTAATAAAGTGGTTGATTTAATGTGTAAAAACTGTGAGGGGGCATCCTGCTAAAGGTAGACTTTGAGAAGGCATATGATAGTGTGTGTTGGGGTTTTCATGAATTTACATTGAAAAAATTAGGATTTGGTTGGAAGTAGATTAGAAGGGTTACGAAATGTGTGGAAACAACATCAATCTTTGTACTTGTGAATGAATCACCAGTAAAACCCATTAAATTGAAAAAATGGTTGTGGCAAGGTTGTCTTTTGTCCCCATTCTTATTCAACATGGTGGTAGAAGTCTTTAGTTGTTTGATAGGAAAGGCTAAAGATATTGGTATTTGCAATGGTATACCGATTGGGAATAGAGGTATGCATCTAACGCATTTACAATTTGCAGGCAATACACTCCTATTTCGCAAACCAGAGATTGAAGAATTACTTAAAATGAAGAGGGTGTTGAGATGCTTTTAATTGATGTTTGGGCTTAAAATTAATTTTATGAAGAAGTATCTATATTGTGTTGGTATTGAGAATAAGGTATTGGAGTCTTGGGTCGTACAAATCCACTGCAAGGTAGGGAATCTTCCAACCACTTATCTGGAATTACCATTAGGTACGAAGTTATCTTCCTTGAAAATTTGGAGACCTTTTGTGCATAGAGTGGAAAATAAGTTAGAAGGTTGGAAATCTAAATTTCCATCTCGTGGTGGTAAAGTGACTCTGTTGAAATCTATGATAAAAAGTATGCCTATCTACGATATATCTTTTTCTAAAATTTCATGTGAGATTCAAAAAGAGTTGGAAAAATTACGTCATTTTTTGGGAAAGGACTAGTCCTAATAGAGGTGTGCACTTCATTCAATGGGAAAATGTCTGTCGTGAGAAAAAAATGGGGGGTTTGGGTTTGGTTGACCTTGAAGTTAGAAACAAAAGTCTTGTAACAAAATGGCTATGGTGATATGGGAATGGGAAGGAGGAATTATTAAAGAAAGTAGTGGCAACAAAGAATAACTATGATCCGAATGCCCTGTTGACTAAATTTACTATTACTTGTAATTGCTCCAAGGTATGGAAAAATATCGTTTCTCCTTTATTGCCTACTAACAAATTTTATTTATAGGTTTCTATTAACGCGGGAATTATTGTAACAGATGAGAAATCTATAATGTTTTGGCATGATGTGTGGATGAGGGATCTTGTGGTAAAATTGGAATTCCTAAGGTTATTTGCTTTAGCACAAAATAAAGACGAAAAGCTTTGTGAATATGGTCAGTGGATGGAAATTGGTTGGCAATGGCAAATTGAGCTTCGACGACAATTATTTGGATGGGAATATGAACAATGGACACTGTCACGACCCAAACCCGAGGATCCATGACCGATGCATGAGCCCAACAAGTAAACCCACTAGACCCAAGCAAGCCTTAAAGTTCATAATCATATAACACATAACCAAGGGATTTCATAACCAAATATTCATAAATAAAATCTAAGTTTCAACATAACTCATTATCCCTGGCACATTAATCATACAAAATTTCATAAAGCCATACATTGGCCATTAAAGGCAGGTTCATATCATACAACCCTTTGTACACAATATCACATGGCATTCAATGCCTATAATATCCCAAATACAACCTTTTCTAAACTTTAAAAATCTCAAATGTGGAAGCTAGTATAAATCGGACTCATCGGAGTAGACCATTAAGTGGAAAACTTATTAAATGCCAAAATATGTTCGTCACCAGATTACCTTTACCATGCAACTCAGTGGTCTATTTATCTACACAAGGCACACAAATGGATGAGTACTCTAATACTCAATGAATGGTGCACACAATTGAAACCATACATATATAAATCACATATTAAATACTTCACTATTGGAACATACACATAATTTATCAGACATCTCTAAATATACGGGCATATCATCATCCCTACAATCTCAAATATAGGGACATATCATCATTCCCAATGTCTCCAAATATCATCACATAAATCATTAGGCTTATCATGGAAGTTATTCAAAGTTACTCATATCATTCTCAACGACACACTCTAGTCGCCGGAATATCACATCAATTTCAAATCAACATGTCTAAGCCTCCCAAGGTTATCTCATATCATACACAAATTGAGTCAAATCATCGAGTGGTCTTTCCTTGGACATAGTCAAATTACACTTAGTGGTCAACCAGTGGAGAATCGAATCACACTCCACTGGCGGAAAACAACACACACACATGCAGAAGTAACGGGGGAAAAACAAATCACGCATAGCATCGAAGCAATTGGCGAAAAATCAAATCACGCGTATGCTGAAGCAACGGGCGAAAAACAAATCACACACAACGCCAAAGCAGCTGGAGAATAATCAAATCATCGACTGGAGTAATACCATACAAGGTGACATCAAAGTACTATAGGTGAGAATAACTGGCAGGACTAATACCGTTGTCCCTGTTACCATTATCCCTGCAGGCACGCAAAGTCATAGGGAGACGAAACTCCACTCAACCAGAAGTCAGATCAACATCCGAAATTCATCCTTCAAATGGAATACAAATCCACAATGAGGCCATCATGCCTTTATCATTCCATATATCCACATTATATCTCAAATTATATTTATTGAGCTTCAATCATCCATAAGCTCATTAAGGTTCTAAGTGCCTCATTATCCACAAGGCATCATTTAATCAAATCCTCTTAACATATCACTCGCCTAAGGTAATCTATTCCTAAGGTTATTCATAGCTTCTAGACATCCTAGTCTAGGCTTACACAACATGGATCGTCTACGTGGCGTTTCACTAAAGCACACAATCTCAACACATATCATTCACTCACATAGTATACATACATATATATGTACATATATGTACATATATATATGTATGTATGTATGTATATATACAACATGGGCCGTTCTTTAGCCTAGGCATGTTCATCTAGGCCTACATACAAAATCTACTGCATCACATGCATTTAAATTAACCCATTCACAGTGACAAACTAGAGGTGTTTCATAGCCACGCTTCAATCCTTAGCTTCCAACCATCTTTCAGCTCACCAATGCCTCCAACTTGCTTAATCTTCCCTTAAACACATCAAAACATCACAAAATTTATTAAATCTTGCCTTTTGAAAAATGCTAGCTTTTTTAAAAATAGCCAAATCCTTAGCAATCCAATATATAAGCTTAAATCCTTCAATAATGAGCTAAACTCATACCTTAGAAGCTAGAATGCATAATTATTTACTCTAAATCCCCAGTCAACTCAAGGGGGTAAATCTCTTCAAAGTTGGACCAAATTGAATCTAAGTTATTAATTGATTAAATTAAAAAAACTATCGGTAAAAACACTTAATCTTACCTCTAGAAGCATTCCATAGCTCCAATTTACTTCAAATAGCTTCAAAAATCATTTTAAGAGGTTAGGGTTTTGAGTTTTGGAGAAAGAAAGCAAAAATCATAAATCAAGCTTTTGGAAATGGAAACACTTTACCTCAAACACTTACAATCTAAGATTTGTTGATGGAGATTGATGGGTTTGAAGGGTGTGAAATTTGAGAGAAAATGGTGAAAGAATAAAGGAAAAGGAGATAAAATGAGGAATTCTTGATTTTGGGGATTTTAAGCTCGATTTTGGCTGTCTGGGCAACCTAAGGTCGACTATGGGAAGTCTGTAGTCGAACCTGGACTAGCAGATTTCACCCATTTACGTTCATAGGATCGACTATGGAGGCTCTATAGTCAATTCTGGACTAGTATACTTACATTTGTTCCCATTTTTTCCTTTCTAGGATCGACTACAAGGGGCCTATAGTCAATCCTAGACCAATATACTTGACTTTCCCTGCACTTTTACTCCTTTTTAAAGCTTAAACTCATTCTAAGTCTCTTCCACAAATTCAAATCATTCATAATCTTTAAATCCACTTATACATATCCTCAATTATCATATCCAATACAAATTGAAACCTTAAACCATAGAATTAATTCATTATTTCTCATATTTCCTCAAAAATTTTGCCTAAGTGTAAATGTACACACTCCCAACCATTGGCATACATAACATATTATCAATATCCTCAAGGCACAATATTCTTAATAGATCATTCTCAATTCACACATCGACAAATTGAGGGTTATAGACACATCTTTGGAGTTTTTTGAGAGACTATACTTTGGGGGAGGGATTCATTGATGGAGTTATTTCGAAAGCTACTTTAACTGGTATGTATTTGGCCAAATCCGTTTGCCATATTGTTGGTATGTTTAATTATGCTAATTATGATATAAGGAAAAAGATTTGGCTAGGGTATGCACCTTCTAAAGTTGAAATATTTGTTTGGCAATTGATGTGGGAAAAAATTGCTATGAAATATGAGCTAGTTCTAAGAAAACTAATTGGAGAGAACCAAATGATTTGTGTTTTATCTAATAGACATCTTGAGACTATCAATCATCTCTTTTTTACTTGTGAAGAGGCTTGGTCTGTTTGGGGTTTATGGCTATCTTATTGGAATTTTAGTTGGGTCTCTCCATTCAATGCCAAAATTTCTTTCTAGCTTGGGCTTCAGTGTGCCTTGATAAGGACAAAATCAAAATTTGGATGTTAGCTTTCTACGCTATATCTTGGTCAATTTGGTTATTTAGGAATGACATTGTATTTAATGGAAAGAGTTGGGATGGCAAGTAATTATATGATTTGATCAAATTAAGAGATGTTATTTGGAGCGAAGCTAAGTGGTCGGAGATGATTGAGTCTTATGAGGATATTTATAGAAGACCGAGTCTTATGTCCATAGCTCCGAAACAAAAACCAGCAAGGGAGAAACGTATGTGGGAAGCTCCAAGTTTAGGTTGGGTAAAATTTGATGTGGATGGTGCATCAACTGGGAATCCGAATCAAACGGGAATTGAAGGGATTTTGCGAAATTATAAGGGCGATATTCTCTTACAGTTCTCAAAATCAATGGGTGTGTGTGATGCTAATTGTGCTGAAATCATGGCCGTTAGAGAAGCATTTATTCTGTTCACTAAAATTTTAAGACAAACTCATTTGAATTTATGGATTGAAAGTGATTTAACGAACGTGATGAGATGGTTAAAAGACCCTTCAAAGACGCCATGGAGACATAGACAATGCATGGGTCAAGTTGGTTGTTTTTAGAAGGCCATTAATCTTTGAAAGGTGGCACATACACTGCGTTAGGCAAATGGTGGTGTCGATTTACTGGCTAACGACGGAGTTGGTTGGTAGGCAGAAGGAATTGGTTCAATTTTTTGGACATGTTAAGAGAACTGAGATATGTTTTAGGTACTTAACGCTATGAATTGACTTGGTTACAGTTTAAAGATGTTGGTGGAGCCTTGATTATGTCTGCACAAGTTACAGTGTAGATATCGTTCTTGATTGTATGTTGCACGGAATTTGGAAAGTTTGAAGTCGAATGTAAAAAGATGTTTGACTCATTTTTGGCCTTGTATCTACGCTTGGAAGGTGGTCTTTTATTTCAAAATCCTTGTGATGGAATCCATGATATGCGTTATTGCTTTGACTGTGGGATGTGAATTACGGTTTAGTGTTTGTTTGGTTTGATTGTTTTTAAAATTTATTTATTTTTTTAAAAGTAAAAATTAGATTAAATAAAATTTTTAAAAAATAATATTAAAAAAAAGTTTTAGAAAGGAGTTTTTTTCTTTTATGATTTGAAAAATATGTCAACTTTTTGAAAGAATTCTTTTTTTTTTTAAATATCTTCATTTATTAAATATAATCCATACAATACCCTTTTATGATAATTTTAACTAAAATTAAAATTTATATAAATAATTTTATCAAGAACTTATAAAAATAAATTTACCAAACAATTTTAATTTAATTTTTAAAATTATTATTTTTTAAAAAAACATCGTAATAATTTTTAAACTAAAAAAAATCATACCAACTATGTTTTATTTCCACACAGATTAATTGTCAGTTTTGGATAGGCTATTGTTTGTGCAAAGTACTTGCTAACTGGGAGGCGTTGTGGAGCTGAATTTCTAGTTTGATTTTGATCTGAATTACATTATTGGTTGGGCTCGGACAGAAATTGCAGTTAAAGGAAATGTTGCTGTTAGATGGCCATTGCCCCGGATAGTTAATGAGGGTTCAAATGAATTCTAAATTCATTAAAAATCTGTATTCTAGGCCTGGATATTTTCAATTTTGGGCCTAAACATTTCATAACTTCCTCCTTATAAAATTATTAATATTGTTTATTAAATAGTAAAGTGGTATTTTACCATGTAGTTAGTGGTAATTTGAAAATATTATTGCGTTCAGTATATTGTTCATTTAGTAATGTTGATCACCATTTTACTTTATAATGCGATAATGACATTATTACCATGGCAAGTGCCTAGTTGAGATTAGCCAGTTGCTTGAATCTCAACCCAAATTTTTGAACCATTTTGCCCTTTATCTTAAATTTTTCTTAGACAATTTTACCTATCTTCTAATAATGTAAAGACAATTTTACCCTTATACATGATAGAGCTGTATTTGTTAATTTTTTAAAAAAACTTTTAAAAATTAAAATATTAAATTTACTAATGTTTTAAAAATGAATTTAATAAAATGGAGCAAATTAAAATTTCTAAAATTTAGATAATTTAATTTAAATTAATTGAAAATTAAATTAAATTTAAGTTAATTAAAAAATTAGACCTAACTTAACTATACATTAAAAAATTAATTTAATATTTAGGATTTAGGGTTTAGAGTTTAGGGTTTAGGGTCTAATTAAAAAATTAGACCTAATTTAACTATACAGTAAAAATTAATTCAATTCATTGTGGGATCGACACGCTACTTGTCATTATATTATCTTTTCGATATGTATATTTACTTGGATAAAGAAATCAACAACGATGTCGAAATATTAGTCATACTATAAGGGGGTTATAATTATTTGAGTAAGATATTAGTATGCAAAGCTGGTTTATGAATTTTGCTTCCATTGTAGATCAAACTATATATCAGAATGCCAAACCAACTGCTTGTATATATCAGAATGCAAAACCAGCAAAGTTGCTTTATGGATTTTGCTTAGACTTGACAATTCGTGTTTTTGTGTCTTAATAGTATTATATAAACATAGGTATTAACAATTATAGGGGTAAACATGAATATGACATGATTAATTAATTGTGTCAAGATCTGAAACACGTACATAGATACATTTAATAACCATATAACACGACCCAATATTGCTAACTCATTTATTAAATATGTGGAGTTAAATTTTATACGACACAATTAAAGGCTTAACATGATTAACGTGATTAATTCATACACTATTAAATTTAAATACTTACAATAAAAATATAATTTTATTAGTCAAATTTAAAATCAATAATCATAAAAACAATTATCACAAGATAATAATATCATCAATTATAATAAAATTCAACATAAATAACATCTATAAAATGCATTATCATAATAAAATACTCTTTTACTATTAAACTTGACCAGGTTGATAAACGTGTCCATTTATACGAGTTAAACACGATACAACACGATTAATTAAATATATTTAAATGGGTTAACGGTGTTTGACATGTTTAAAAGACATAAAAATTTTTGTGTTTTAAATGTGTTGACAAGATTAAAATACAAAACATGATAAAATCAAACTCTATTTAACTTTGAGTCTTCTTATGTCGTGATTAGAAGTAGTATCCAAAATTGTCAACTCTAATTTTGCTTTCCTTATAGAGCAACTATAGTTAGTGTTGTTGGTTTAAGATAGTATTTTAATTGTATTATTGACATGCAAGGTAATTGAATTATTGAAATACAATTGCTGGTGATATGAAAGCAATACTAGTGATAATGAAAATTAGATATAAAAGCTTGGAAACAAGGTAGAGGACAAGCAAAATTTTTGCTGAAAAAACTTAACAATGAGTCCATTATAATTATTTTTTTATATATTGCTAATGGAGCTTTTAAATATCTTCTTCCCAAAATTTAGAATTGGATTTGGTTTGGATTAGTTTTTGATTTGGAAAAATTATTTTATACATCGATGATGAGGTTTTTAAATTATACAAGTAAGAATAGAGAGTGATACATGTTTCATTAGAATATATTACTTGAAAGAAGCACGCCATTGCAGTCTCAGTCTCGATCTTTGTTGATGGCTCACCTACTAAACTTATTAAATTGCAGAAAGGCCTTTGTCAAAGGTGCCCACAATCTCTTTCTTGTTCAACATATAGTTGTTGAAGCTTTTAGTTGTCTCATGGTGAAAGCAGAGCTAGAAGAAATTTGTAATCGTATTCCCTTTAGTGAAAGCGGTTTGAGTCTATCACATTTACAATATGTTGATAACTCTTTTCTTTTTAGTAAACTCAATTTGGAATGTTTACTGAATTTAAAAAAAAGTGTCAAGATGCTTTCAGAGTGTTTTGAGGTTGAAGATTAATTTTAAGAAGATCAATCTCTTTAGGATAGGCATCAACTCGGAGCTACTTGGGGTCTGGGTAGAATGAATTCAAGGTAAGGTAGGCCAATTCCCAACTATTTATTTGGGACTCCCTTTAGGGGCTGTCCAAACTTCTAGAAAATTATTGAAACTTATGGTAGATTGGTTTGAGGCTAAATTAGATGGGTGGAAAACTAACATGCTTTCAATTAGAGGCCGAATCACTTTAATAAAATCTGTGCTAAGTAGTTTGCCTATTTTTTTGTGTCATTATTCAAGATGCCTTAGGGGGTTAAAATTGAATTGGATAAAATTTAGTAGAGATTTCTTTGAGGTGGTAATGGTAAAAATTGGGAATTCATTATGCTAATTGAGATGTAGTTTGCCAACACAGAGATATGGGTGGTTCGACTGGTTGATCTAGTAATAAAGAATTGAGTTGTACTTAACAAATGGATGTGGAGATATGTGAACAAGAGAGATAGTTTATGGAGAGATATGTTGATAACAAATAATGAGTATGAGCCAAATGCCTGTTTGCCCAATACTGCTATTACTCATAAAAGCTCTAATCTTTGAAAAATGTTGTTTCTCCACATTCACAAACTAAAAAATTCTTTTTGTAGGTTTTAACTAATTTTGGAATTGTTGTAGGCAATGGGCATTCCATTAACAAAAATGGATTTCTCCACATTCTAACATGATCAATGGATGGATGAAATTTTTCTCAAGCATGGATTTCCACTTCTTTTTGCATTTTCCATTAACAAAAATGGTAGGATATGGGATTTTGGAGAATGGAAAAATAATACTTGGTAGTGGAAAATTGAACTTTGCAGCCAATTATTTGGGTGGAAATTTGAACAGTGGACTCGACTATCGAGTCAACTAAAAAAGCATACTATTAGTTATGGAGATTTGTTAATTTCTACAAAGGAAAATACAATGTTTGGACCATTACTTTCTTTGCAATTGACTGGTCGTTGTGGTTATTTTGTAATGATAAGGTGTTTAATGGTAAGATTTGTGATATTCATCAATTATACGATCTAATCAAGTGAGAATTGCAGTTTTGGTGAAAGCAAGATAGCTTGACGTAACAGAGAGGACTGAAGATATTTTTAGAAGCACTCTAAATGTACAAATACTGTAAAAATTCAAAACAGTATGATCGAAGTTAATTTGGATGGCTCCACTAGGATGGTGGCTTAAGTTTAATGTGAATGGTGCTACTTTTAGAAATACAAATGAGGCAAGAATTGGTGATATTTTGCGTGATGAAAATGGTTCAATAAAGATTATGTTTTCTAAATCAATTGCTAGAGGTTATTCTAATTTAGTTGAAATACTAGCTATTAAGGAAGCTTTTATTATCTTTGCAACCTTTGAATGGTTTCATGATTTTGATTTGTGGATTAAAACCAATTTGAGGAAAGCAATGGCTTAGACAATGAAACTTCTTGATGCCCCATGGAGAAGGGGAATTTTTTTTTTAGCCCTTAAAAATAACGTGTTTTTGTAAATAACTGTCGGGATAATTTTAACTATTTTTAGCCACTAGAATAGATTTTGGGACAAAAATGCCCTTAATGAGCCATCTTTGTTAGCGTGCACTCTTAACTGAACGAGGAACCGGTCGTGATGAATGGAAAGCTTGGGTAATGATGTGAAACCAGAAATCCTTGATACGGTGGTGAATTGAAAGGAGAAAGTTGTGAATCCAAAGTAAGAAATGGTCCTGCTATAGCAGACCATATGTGAGATGGTTGTGGTAGGATAAGGTTTAGAGTTTGTGAAACGTCATGTTGGGAATATGTGACACGGTTGTGACATGCCAGCATTCAGAGTTGGTGAAACACCATGGAGGGTGAGACGCCATGGAGGGAATCTGTGACACGCCAGCATTCAGAGTTGGTGAGACTCCATGGAGGGTGACACAGCATGGAGGGAATCTGTGACAAGCCAGAGTTAAGAGTTGGTGACACGACAGCGTTCAGAATTGGTGAGACACCATGGAGGGAATCTGTGACATGCTAGAGTTCAGAGTTGGTGACACGGCATGGAAGGAATCTGTGACACGCCAACGTTCAGAGTTTGTGAGACGCCATGGAGGGAATTTGTGACACGCTAGAGTTCAGAGTTGGTGACACGCCATGGAAGGAAGCTGTGACAAGCCAAAGTTCAAAGTTGGTGACACGCCATGTTTAGAGTGTGTGACACGGCATTGCTTGAAAAGTTGACACTCCATGGTTTAGAGTGTGTGACACGGCATTGCTTGAAAAGCTGACACACCATGGTTTAGAATGTGTGGCGCGACATTGCTTGAACAGCTGACACATCATGGTTTGAAATAGAGAGAGGAAAAAAATGGGCAGTTAATGTGGTAATCGTTTGGACTTCCACTGAATTAATTTCCCTTAGTGAAACGAATAATAAGAATATTATAAGGCCATTTTTCATTTTAAATAGTTATTTTTCAGAATTCCTAATATTTGTGTGATTCATTTCTCATTCCCACAAGTACCGGAGTGTTTGAAAAGGCTCTTTGCAAGTGTAACGACACCACAGCACCAACAACAATGTTGGCTATGAGTGAAAAGGTGAGTGAGTCTCAAATTAAAACATTCTTGTGTTCATTAATTTTTTACTTTTTTGCTGGGTTTGTTTGATATGTTCATGTTTTTTATTTTGTTTTGCAAATATTTAGACTATGTTTTCTTGCTAGTTTGATGGTTTTTGGGGTTAATCGTAATGGTTTAGGGGTTTTTGGTGTTTACTGTGTTACACCATTGTTATTATAGTCAGCGTTAGTGTGTGACAACATTTGACTCGATATACATAGTGTGTCACAACATTTGACTTGATATGCATGACGTGTCACAACGTTTTACTTGATATGCATGGCATGTCACAACGTTTTACTTGAGATGCATGGCGTGTCACAACGTTTTACTTGAGATGTATGACGTGTCACAACATTTTACTTCTTACGAATGGCATGTCACAACATTTTGCTTGCTATGCATGGCGTGTCACAACATTTTTCTTGTTATGCATGGCGTTTCACAACATTTATTCCTTATTTATGTCTTCAGTATACCTTGTTGCACATTACGGCTTAACTCACTGGTGCATGTGTGCCATGTTTTGCAGATCCAGTGCAGATAGTATGAGGATCTTGATAGTTTACTGATCGTGCTGAGGGAGAAGTGGGAGTTCAACGTTGTAATTAACACCCACTGTAAGTGGTTGCAGTTGCATTACATCACAAAGACTCTCAAACAGAAAGGGGAGTACGATGCAGTGAAGCGTACATGCTTCGAAAGGATCCTAGACTTCTATCCACAAAGGTACTTCTGCGTCGGTCTCCTGCACAGCATCATGCTTCGCCAGATCACTAAGAGCCAGTCCATGGACCACGAGCTATGGTTTGCCATTGGCAAGAGCAAGGCACAGCTATCAAAGCAGGAGTTCTGCCTCATCACTAGGCTGAAGTTTGGTCCAATACCCGATGTGTTCAGGCAACTGTACGAGGTTATTGAGGACGAAATTCATGCCAAATATTGGAACGGGTAGGAGAGCGTTAAGCTGCATGCTTTGCTTGATACGTTCCGCGGGGGCAACTTCCAACGACTAGGAGATGCGACCAAGATGGCACTCGTCTTGATCGTGAATAAAATTTTCTTTGGTCAAGACTACTGTAGACGGGTGACGCCTTGGTTGCTATCATTGGTGGAAGACATCGACGCTTGGAATGTCTTCCCATGGGGCATTATGTTTAAAAGCTGACCTTAGACTACCTTTTGAAGGGGTTCGAAGTGCCTAACTTAAGCTTGACAAAGGAAACTCGGTTACGCTACAACATTTATGGATTCGCATGAGTGATATAGGTACTATCACGTAACATTTTTCAGTTTTCTTTTTGCTTTAATAATTTATGGCTGCACTCGTTTATGATTTATGGTCTGAAAATGGTTACATTTGACTTGCAATTCTGAGCAATGTAGGTAATTTCGGCCTTTCGAAAAATAGTTGCTCCTCTGGTTTGAAAGACAAAGTTAACCCACGAATGTGGAAATGGGATTGCAATCAGAAGCCAAAAGACTTCTACACGGCATTTCAAAATTTAGAGTCATATGAGCATGTGAGTGAACAGCTACAAATTTTTGCTTTATATTTGTATAATAATTTTCCCTATTCGATAATCACAACATTTTATTTATTTATTTGTAGTTATGGGCACTGAAGACATTGGAACCCATGGCGGATGAAGCTAGCCAGGAGTATTTTGTGGATCTTAATGTCCCGTTATCAAAGGGCCACAAGTACGTGCCAATAGGGCACATGGACGATCGGTCAGATTGGGGGTTAGGTGCGAGGTAAAAAAGAAGAAGCTTGAAGGAGAAAAGAGCCTCTGGTGGCACTAAACGGACGTGCACTGTCGCTGCTTTAGTTGATGAGTTGTCGGGCCCTAAGTTGATGGATGAAGGGGACGACCATGGTCAAGGCAGTGAACAGCCAGTAAGGACAGTTCTAACGATTTTGTGTTGTCCAATTCCATATGTGATTATCGAATAACATATCTGTGTTTGCAGTTAGACCATGCACTGGCAGCTTTAGAACCACCCACCGATCCTCCTCAGACGCACTGTGAAAATGACCAGTCGGTAAGATCGATTCTAACGGTTTATGTTCTACATTTCCACATAAGTTTATTGAGTAACACAGTAATTTCTATTATTGCAGTTTACGGAAGCAACAATAGGTCCTCAAGCATCGATCAGTCTAGCTCCACCGTAGATTGTTAACGAGCCACCGGTAAGGATATTAAAGTTGTAACAGTTAATATTGAACAATTCCATATATGATTATTGAATAACACAGTTATATATGTTATTGCAGTTGACCCAGTCGAGAAGAGTCAATGACGGAGTAGTCACTACCTGCCATTTTCGACTGATCATGCGCAAACATGAAAAAGAGATGTTGGAGCTGAAGGCTTCAATTCAGTCATTGACTCTAGCAATGCAGACGCTTGAGGACCGTATCATTGCTTAGATTCTTGACGGCCTTAAATCACAAGTACATTATTCTATCTTCGCTTTTATTTTGGTGGTTTACGTTTAGCAACTGTTTAGATTGTGTTTTCTTGCTGGTTTGATGGTTTTTGGGGTTAAGTGGTAGTGGTTTAAGTGGTTTTTGGTGATTAGAGGGTCAGAACATTTGTATTATAGTTAGTTATTGGCGTGTCAACGTTAGCGTGTGACAACATTTTACTTGTTATGCATGGCGTGTCAGAACAATTTACTTGTTATGCATGGCGTGTCACAACGTTTAACTTGTTATGCATGGCGTGTCAGAATATTTTGCTTGTTATCCATGGCGTGTCACAACGTTTTACTTGTTATGCATGGCGTGTCACAACGTTTTGCTTGTTATCCATGGTGCGTCACAACATTTTGCTTGTTATGCATGGCGTGTCACAACATTTTACTTGTTATGCATGGCATCTCACAACATTTTACTTGTTATGGTTTATGGCATTTTATGAGCTAACTAACGGTTTTTCCCACTTTGTAAAGTGGTCCTTCATTTCATGGTGCTGGTCTGGAGCACAATAATGCTAATGATGGGCAGCATCATGAACCTGGTGTTCACATTCATGATGATGTTCTTGGTGCTGATGAAGAGCATGTAACTCATGTCAATGACGTCGTCGATGATGCTGTGGCAGGGGATGTCACCCTTCAATTAGATGATGCTGAAAGAGAGCATGTTCCTCTGCCTAAGTCCATTATCGATGCATTTGCTGGAGGGAAGGGGGACCTTGACTTAGTCATGGCTGAAGGAGAGCATTTTCCTCCGATCGATGCATTCGTCGAGGCAACAACAGGAGCTATGGTACTTTATCATCAGAGCACTCCTGTTGCAGTTGAGACACGGTCGTCGTCACCAGAGTCATCTGTTGTCTATCATGGTGCAGTAGAAATTTCAAACCCAACTGAGCTGGCATGGATGAAAATGGCGAGCAAAACATGGCAAGCCTGTACGTTGACCCCTTAGTGAGTCGTCTAGATGTGAAAGATATAATCATAGAAGCCTACGAAGCTTTCAAAAAAGACGAGTTCGCGAAGTAAGCTCATAAATAACATTGCAAATATTGTTTTTTAATGAAATATTAATCCACCAAGACTTATGAAATTCATTATGTTACATATGCAGGCGTAACGTCCGCATCTTAGGGGCTGACTTTTTCATAACCTTAGAAGATCTCAATGAGAAAATGACAAGTGAACATATCGACGCATGGCTCAGCGTACTTTGCAAGAAGATGACAGGGCCGAAGTCTAAGCTGTACACTACCAGTGCATGCGTGGTTGACACGACATTCTTCGTAAGTTTATTTGAAAATTGTTCAATTCTATAAATACTAAGTTTTTGATTACATGAAGTGTAAGCTAATGTTTACATGTTTCACAGGACACCATCTGTATGCTACACATGGAATTTCCAACAGAAGATGCTCGAGCTACAATGCAAATTCCATATGAGTTATAAGGGTACGTGGAGGGTGAAAGGCCGACATACGACAAAAAATGGGAAGATGTGGATTTCATCCTCGCACCTTGCAACATTGTTAGGCATTGGGTGGTTGCGAAGATCGACTTGGTGAGGTGGATGATCAAGGTGATGGACTCCGCAAGAACTTTTGATGCTAAGGGTAACGGGGTTCGTGCGACTTAGATGACACCTTTGATGACAATGATGCTGATCATTTGCCACCAAGCCGATTTTTTCAACAACACCCATTGAAAAAGACCAGATTTGACGCCGATGCCATTGGATATTCATTTGCCAAAAGCTAAAGTGCATCGGCAGAATGATAGTGTCAGCTGCGGTATGTTCATGATAGGGTACATGGATGATATTTTGTAATCGGCACATATCGGAGTTAAGTAGAATATGATTGTAAAAATGCGTCGACAATATGCTTTAGAAATTTTTTCTAACAGTTGTGAGAGCGAACCCTGAACATATCGACCCTTGTCTGTACATTTTTTTATATACATAATTATTTTTATACAATTAATTTTATACACAATTTTTTTATATACACAATTTATTTTATATTATTCATTGTATATAGAATTAATTTTTTTATATACATAATATATTTTATACAATTAAATTTATACACAATTAATTTTTTTGCGTATACACAATTCATTTTATACTAAGAATTTTTTTTCTTTTGTATACACAATATATTTAATTTGATACACAGTCGCAAAAAGTCAGTGTGTGATGCCATAAATCTACTATCAGTCAGCGTGTCCCCACATACATCTGCTTGCACTTAGCGTGTCACCCCATAAATCTGCAAGAAGTCAACATGTCACACCGTAAATCCACCAGCACTCAGCGTGTTAGAACAATTGGACCGTGCCGTGTCATGCCATAAATTTGCAGATACTCAGTGTGTGACGCCATAAATCTGCTTCCACTCGGCGTGTCATAATAATTGGGCCATCACGTGTGACCCCACGATACTGTATCAAGTCAGCCGTGTCACGCCATAAATCTACTTGCACTCAGCATGTCACGACTGTGAAACGGCAGGGTTCAAAATTTAAGACACGCCACGGTTAGAATACGTGGCACGACTGTGACACACCATTGCTTGAATAGCTGACAAGCCATGGTAACCGTTTGGACTTCCACTGAATTTTAAAAAAAAAAATCGGTAGTTAACGTGGTAATCGTTTGGACTTCCACTAAATTAATTTATAAATGAAACGAATAAATGAGAATATTCTAAGGCCATTTTTCATTTTAAACACTTATTTGTCAGAATTTCTAACGTCTGTGTGATTCATTTCTCATTCCCGTCGATATCGGAGTGTTCGAGAAGGCTCTTTGCAAGCTTAATGACACCACAGCAACAGCGACAATGTCGACTATGAGTGAAGAGGTAAGTGAGTCTTAGGAGAAAACATTCTTGTGTTAATTTTTTACTTTTTTGCTGGGTTTGTTTGATATGTTCGTGTTTGTTGTATGTTTTGTTTTGCAAATGTTTAGACTTTAGACTGGGTTTTCTTGCTGGTTGGATGGATGGTTTTTGGGGTTAAGTCGTTGTAGTTGTACTGGTTTTAGGTGTCTACCATGTCACAACATTGTTATTATAGTTAGTTATTGGTGTCTCAGTGAGACAACATTTCTTTTGATGTGCATGGCATGTGACAACATTTGACTTGTTATGGATGGCGTGTCAACATTTGACTTATTATGCATGGCGTGTCAGAACGTTTTACTTGTTATGCATGGCGTGTCACAATGTTTGACTTGATATGCATGGTGTGTCACAGCGTTTTATTTGATATGTATGGCGTGTCACAACGTTTTACTTGATATGCATGGCGTGTTACAACATTTGACTTGTTATGCATGGTGTGTCACAACATTTTACTTGTTATGCATGGCGTGTCACAACATTTTACTTGTTATGCATGGCGTGTCACAACTGATTTACTTGTTATGCATGGCGTGTCCGAACATTTTGCTTGTTATGCATGGCATGTCACAACATTTATTTCTTCAGTATACCTTATTGCACATTATGGCTTAACTCACAGGTGCATATGTGCCATGTTTTACAGATCCAACGCAGACAGAATGAGGATCTTGACATTTTGCCTTTCCAAGAGACGGGGGATTTCATGCAGTGAAGCGTACGTGTTCAAGATGCTCTTGGAGGTCTATCCACAAGCTTTGTCTATCAAACTTTGACTTTGCTTGCACGGTTGAGTTGATTGTAGCCCGGTACAGTTTTTCTAGTACCCCAAGGGAAGCATACATGGGTTTGTTAACCCTCTGCATGAAGTCTGAAAACTCCCTTGGTTTCAGGGATCGAGGCATCTCAGCCGGTGCGCCTGTCTTTGCAAAATCAACAGCCATAAAAGTGAAGAGTTGCCAATTCTAGGCTAGATTGAGACCTCGAATCATGGACCTAGAATTGGAAACTCTTCACTATATGGCTGTTGATTTTGCAAAGACAAGAACACCAACTGAGATGCCTCGATCCCTGAAACCAGAGGAGTTTCCAGACTTCATGCAGAGGGTTGACAAACCCATGTATGCTTCCCTTGGGGTACTAGAAAAACTATATCGGGCTACAATCAACTCAACCGTGCAAGCAAGGTCAAAGTTTGATAGACAAAGCTTTTGGATAGACATCTAGGAGCATTCCGAAGCACGTAGGCTTCACTGTATTGAACTTTCCCATCTCTTAAAGAGTCTTTGTGATGTAATGCAACTGCGACCACTTATAGTGGGTTTTAATATTGAGTATGGATAAGCATCTGAGAGCCGAAATCCCCTAAATAACAATTAAAATATCAAGTTAGTTTATTTTTCTTATAACAGGTGTTACTTTTTTAAAACTTTCCTTAATTTTATTAATTTTGTGCCAAGTCACCAACAAGATTGCAACAATTTGGCATGTCACGCCAAGTCTGCATGCACTCAGTGTGTCACCATAATTGGGCCCCTGCCGTGTCACACGCCAAGACTGTAAGAAGTCAATGTGTCACGCCATAAGTTTGCATTAAGTTAGTGTGTCATGCCATAAGTCTGAATTAACTCAACGTGTCACGCCATAAGTTTGCTTGCACTCAGCTTGTCACCACAATTGGCCACTACCATGTCACCCGCCAAGATTGCAACAAGTCAGCGTGTCACGTCATAAGTCTGCATTCACTCAACGTGTCACCATAAGACTTGCAGGCAGAATGCTCTTAGTTGACTAACCGATATTGGCGAAATTTAATTACTCATGAAATAGAAAGGAATTTCATTGTAAGAACATAAACGGTTAAATCAAATGAAATAGAGAGGAATTAAATCAAATCATTAATTGTTTAATGCAAGTGGTAATAAAATGTGACAAATGGGGTAACAGTATAGGGACTTTATCTCTTAATATTGGTAGTCATTCCATGCTTGTTGTTCCTTCATAAGATTTGTGTAGCCACTTGTACTTAATGTCGTAATTGTAGTTAAACTGGTTTTGCTTTACGGATTTGTCTGCTCGATCATTCTATGAGCCACTTTTAGTTACGGAATTTGTTGCCAAACATTTAAGGTAGATAAACCTGTCAAGGCTCTTGTTTGATGGAGATTGTAATCGAAAACATTTTTACAAGCAATGTAAGAATGTACTTTAACACGATCTTGATCAGACAGAGGCCTTGACAAGCTTATCTACCTGAAATATTTGGCAACAAAGTCTGTAACTAAAAGTGGCTCATAGAATGATCGAGCAGACAAATACGTAAAGCAAAACCAATTCAACTACAATTACAACATTAAGTACAAGTGGCTACACAAATCTTATGAAGGAACAACAAGCATGGAATGGCTACCAATATTAAGAGATAAACCTATTTTCAGTGGGCTGAAGACTATGATAATACCACAGGAAATTGTGAATGAATGTATGTGAGAAAGGTATTGCACATGGGTTACACATTTAGTTAGGCGGACAAGCTGTCTTCATCCATAACACACCCTACATTTTCAAACATTGTCTTTCGTATTAGACAGTTATTGCGTGTGTGACCGGTTTGTCTGCAACTTGAACATGCTTTGGGTTGGCACACTCGTGGAGGTGCCAATTGACTTAGAGATGGTGCCAGATTTATGGATAGAACTGTAAATGGGGATGGGCAATTCTGTCTATTATGCTCGTACCTCTTGCATTGCAAACATCTCTGTGCTCGACTACTTTCACCAGCTGATGGAATCTTTCTCCACCTAGCTCTTCCCGCTTGGCCTCGCCAAAGTGGGGGCAAGACGATAATTTGTTTCACGTGAGGGGGGATGCCCCACTCACTAGGATGCCTTACTGGCCTAATGGATCCCGAATAACCCTCCACCAAAACAGTTGTCTTGTAGTAATCAGGGCATAATTCAATGGCTTCATGATTGCATTTATTGAAAAATACAATAAACTCAATCTTCAAGTACAATGTAAATGCTATGTCAATTACGGTTCAAATAAGAAATAAAGATATTCTGACCTTATTACTGCAATGGCATGTCTGCATGGCAGTAAATCTGTTTGGAACTCACAACATGAACATGTCTTCTTGGACAGGTTTACAAGTCCGTCAAACTCCACTCGATTCATAGGCTTAACTACAAAGCGATGTGCATCATTGAACCATTTGCTCAATTGCCTGGCAACCCAAGGGTTGAGGGGCGTGGTCACCTTGACGACCTCCTCGTACCGGTCATGGAACCAATGCTGGAACATGTCTCTGATGAACTCGATCAAAACAGTGATTGGCATTTGTCTTGCATGCTTTAAGCATGAGTTAACATATTTCGCTATGTTGGATGTCATCATTTGGTATCGCCTTGTCGGTGAACATGCATGTGCCCATCTCTCAGGCCCTATTCTCATAAGGTCAGCGTGGGCTCTCGGGTGAATATGCTTAAGCTGGTTTATATGTCTGTTGAAATTAGAAACCTTATAGCAATCTCGAGCAAGGGTGAAAATCATAGAAACGTCGTCGCGCTTGAACTTGTTTTAAAAGTTTTTTTTCAAGTGGTAACCGCATAAACCATGGTGCACTTCTGGGTATGCATTTTGGATTGCTTTTTTAATGCCAAGATGCTTATCAGAAATGAACATAGTGTTTTCAGGATAACCAACCACATCACGCAGCTTGTTAAGAAACCACGTCCATGAGTCTTCGTCCTCAACATGGCCGATGCCAAACGTAATTGGATATATGCACTCATTCGCATCATTGCATACAACGATAAACAAAACACCCTTGAACCTGCCTTTCAGATATGTCACATCAATTGCAATCGTAAGACGCATTAAATCCCTAAACCCCGAAATACAAACCCCGTATGACCAGAAATAATATTTGAATCTTTCTGCCTCATCAGTAGCCACTGCAGTCATTGTGCCAGGATTTTCTTATTCCAACATATAAAAATACGAGGGTAGTAGTTGAAATGACCCCTCCGATGGATCGAAAACAAGCCTCTCCGCATATTCCTTCGCTTGCGAAGCCTTACCATCAAGCATTCTAATCCCCACTGAACCCTCATCTGACAAATTATGTCCTTAGGTCTCAATGCTACTCCATTAGATCAAAGCTTGTGTGACATAAGTTCACCAATCATCTTCGCACTTGTAGTTGGAAACCGCCCTTGCAAACCATCAACGGTACAGATGTGTACTTTGTGGAATGTCCGAACTTCCCAATATTCTCCTCTATCAGGTAACTTCGTTGCACGCACATTGAACTTGCATGCCTTGTCCTTGCAACCAACCTCATAACGAGCTTTACATGACCTTTTTACACTTATCACAAACTTCTCTTTTATAACCAACATGTTCAAAGCTCGTTTCAACTTGGCCTTCGACGAAAACATTCTTCCTTTGTATAAGTGATCTTCGGCACATGTCGACACCTCAATGGTAATTGTTTGGAAGGAGAACCTTTTTGCACCTGCAATTACCCACGTATGAGATACCTCTGCATTTCCTCTTTCTTGATCACTGTCATCGAGCAATGTATCAAGGGAACGAATCTCGTTCTCAACAGCGATGGGGTTATTGTATATGGGGTTATCACACTGAACATCTCCTACATCAACACCTCCAACAGGTTCCGTTTCGCCTTCAACATTATTGCAAATTGGAATATCACTGTCATAAAAGCAGTCATTATCTGAACTGTCATCTTGCCATTGTTCAAGCCCATCATCTGAAGTGTCATCAAATCTATCTTCACCGGTAGCAAACAAATCCTCATTTCCCTCATCAAATGCAGTATTATCCTCTAGCGTCGTAGTGTCACCCTCCAACCTCACATTGTTGTCCTCAAGTGTCGTATTCTCATTTGACAATAGCATTACACACTCTACAGTTTCACCCGATCGTTGCATTTGTTCGAGAAAAGCAAGAAATTGGTTTGATGCACATCCTGATTGGAATTGTGCAACCAACTGTTCTATGAATGTCGTCTGTCTATCGGGCTGCACAAACTCTTGTGCATACCTCAATTGCCATTGTTGTGGGTTACGGACCAAATGTTGTGGTATATGTGAAGCATTGTTAATCTCATTTTGATTGAGCTAATTACCATGTTGTCCAACTTCTTCATGTGACATAACATTTGTTTGGTGTCCCTTAATGCTGACATACACAGCTGAAACATTTCTCTGTTTCAGCAGAATTAATGCAACATCCTCATCATCCTTGATAATTGGCCATGATAGCTCTCTAGGTGTACTGATAAATGCATGTAACTCAATCTTGTCAATTTCTGAGTTTACCCCAACAACATCTTCAACCAGCTTCATCAAGCCCACAAATGACAAATTACTCCTAACCCTCCACATTCGTGACTCACCACCCTTGTAAATGCCATCCACCCACTGACCACCATGTCTTATCACAAGTCGCATAATTGGAACCCCACTGAAATTTTGAAAAAAAAAATTTGTCAATCATTATACACAATACATGTCGTGATCAAAAATTTGTCAGTCATGTTGTTACACGCCATGCATATAACGTAAAATGTTGTAATACGCAATGCATATCAAGTCAAATGTCGTGACACGCCATGCATCACTGTCGTGACATGCCAATCACTGTAATTACTAACTCATTACACCAACAGTCGTGACACGCTAAAAACCCAAAAAACCAGTTTACCCACAACACGTTAGGAACAGCCGTGACATGCCCAAAACCCAAAAAACCAATTAACCCACGACACGCCAGGAACAGTCGTGACACACCAAAAACGCATAAATCTAGTTAACCCACTATACACTAGGAACAACCGTGACACGCTAACAACTCAAAAAACTAGTTAACCCACAACACGTCAGGAACAGTCATGACACGCTAAAATAACGCTAACACATGTTATAGGTGCATGGCGTGTAACAACTCTGGGCAATGTTTCTAATCCATCTTCTAATTTACACCAAATGTTTCAAAAATTTAAGTGTATTGCAGAAATAAACCCAATAACAGGTACGTTGATGTCATCTCTGCTATAGGGTCTGTTAATTTACGATAATGTGGCCAGATGCCGAGAGAGAGAGATAGACCACAACCCGATAACAATGGTGCCCAACAGAAAGTTGACAAAGCTCATACAGTTCAGAGATCTGAGAGAGCTAACGACAATGGTGCTCAATAGAGACTTGCCAGAGTTGAGACAGTTCAGAGAGTTAAGAGAGAAAGATGACCGAGCTCAACCAGTTGAGCGCATTTATTTATTTATTTTTCTATTTTCTCTCTAGCAGGAGGCAGATAACTCAAACAGCTGAGCATTTATTTGAAACGATGTTTTTAAAGGCATTTTGGTCTACTCATGCTTATTTTTTGCTAGAAACAAATAACTTTATATGGGTGATTATTTCTGAAATCACCTTCTCACGAGATCCTTTTCTCACAATTTTTTCCATGGAGAATGAGGAAGTGACTATTACACATGGATAGTCTAAAACAACATGTAAACAATTGGAGGATAACACGTGTTACGTGAAGCTAATAAGGATGCCGATGTCTTGGATAAATTAAGAGTTTAAAGGCATGGAGACTTGCTACAGGTTTTCTCAAACAGAAGCAGAAATATTCAGCAATTTGTGAATTTATCTACTGTCGGTCTGTATTATGTATGCACACATAGGAGTTCTATTTGTAAGCCGAACATGCCACAATATAGGGATTGGATTAGGATACGTGACTAATATTTTGTGATCTGAACATGAGCCCATGAGTAAGATCACTTTTTTAAACGGGCTATGACATTTTGAGTGATGAAGTAACAAGCTAGAAGATAGTTAATGGGATGTAAGATTAAATTCAAAGTTGGATTGTGAACTCCACTGTGGAAATGGAAAGTTGAAATTTATGACCTGGATATATAGAGTGGAAGGAATTTGATTTCATTCATTTATTTGCTTGAGAGTTGGTCTCTTGGAGACTGTTACTGACAAAGGAGACAAGTAATGAATGAAATGTGAGTAGGAAAGCTAGACAGCTAGTATTGTCACCGAACACAAAAAGTGGATAGCATTGTATGCTTCTTATTGGAGCTAGACATCCCCAAATCTAGCTTCTCCAAAATAGCATGGGGTTATCACTTCTTTTTCTATTTCTTATGTACTTGAATAAGCCAATACATTATGGCTTATTCCTTTTAATATCAATAAAAGCATATTTTTCAAAAAAAAAATTGAATATATAACAATTGTTTAATTCTATTTGTGGAGTTTAAAAATTTTATTGTTCGAGTATAACTTCTAAAATTGATAATCAAGTCCAAAGAAATCCAATCTTGTCCAAGCACATAAAAAGTCAGCTCCATTCTTAATTTAAAAATAAAAGAGTTTTTTAGACATATACATACATACACATATATAAATTATATGTATATGTATATATATACCTATCAAAATGGGCCTGGCCCATTGGGTCAGCCCATTTTTCATTAAATATGGGGTGGCCTGGGCCATGAAATTTTAGGCTCATATTTAAATCGGGCTTAGATGGGCCAGCCCACCAAATCAATGGGTTGGGGTGGGCTGGGGCGGGCCAACCCTATGGGTTAAAAAATTCATAATTTTAATTAATTTAATAAATTTATATATTTAATTATATAAAATTAATAATTTAATTACCACTAATATTACTTATTTTATATATTTTAATGTGTTTAATCTTTATTTTATCAAATTAATAGTTTTAATTTATGAATTAAATCATAAAATAATTTTATTAATAGAAAATTTATTAATTAAAATTATAAAAATAATTTTTTTTTGAAAAAAAAAGAAATGGGCTGGCCTAACCCAACCCATGGGCTAGCAAGGGGTGGGCTGGGTTGAGAATTTCACAGCCCATATAAAAACTAGGCTGGCTCGACCCGACCCATATTTTTTCAGCCCACAAAGGGCTAGGGTTGGGCTGGCCCATATTGATAGGTCTATGTATATATACACACACACACACTAGTATCTTATTTTTTATGCTAGTAGTTGTAATTTTTTTAAAAAATAAAAATTAAATTTGTTAAAATTTTATATTCAATAATTTTTTTTTCAAATTGTTGTAAATTATAAGTTGTTTAATATCTTAAAAAGGAAAAACTAAAGAATGGAAAAATGAATTGTCAGAAAAAGAAATAGAATAATAAAAGAAAATCAATTTCTCCATTTTTATTTGATTATAAATTTTTTTTTCAAAAAGCACAAACTATTCTAAATTACAATATTTTAACTAAAAATTTAGGAGATAAAAGCAAAACGAAAGGTCTAAAATTGTCACAAATTCCAAAACTTCTTCACTTCGTCAAATCACGTACGACTTTTTATCTTTTACTTTTTTATTTTTATTTATTTTCTTATTGAAATATTAATTTATAATATTATAATTTTGATTTAAATTTTAATATAAAAGAAATAACAATAAAGATTTTACAAAAAAAATTTTTCTTTTTCTTTCTTTTTTTTCTTCTTCACTTGTCAACCATGGTCTTTGATAATAAATGGAAGGTCGAATTTGGCCCCCAACAACACTAAATTGGTTACGGCTTGACCTTCAGCAACCAAGCAAGCCAGTAGCTCAAATAGGCCAATAGCTTAGGTAGACCAACAGTTTAGACAAGCCAATAGTATAAGCAGGCCAACCAAGTAGCCCAATAGATGGGAGATCCAACCAATTTGTGCAATTAGGATAGTAATGTGTGCACACTCTTTTGAAAGTTTAGATAAGTGGATGTATTTCAAAATAAAATATAGATAAGATATACTTCAAATTTGAATGTAGATAGTGCGAATATTTCAATAAGAATGTCTCAGCTATTTATTTTAAATTTGAATTGTAAATAAGTTAGATAAAGAGACTAGCCATGCCTATAAATACCTATTATGTTCATTTCTAAACTACACCAAATTTGAGAATAAAAACTCATTTCTCTCAACTTATTATTCTCTTAATTTTGCTACTTTTGTGTTGCTTCAAAAACTTTTGTGTTCTTATTAGTTTTATTGGTTTCGAGGTTGACTTGAACCCAATGAGAGACGTATTTCAAAGTTAAAGGGCACACGGAGTTGAGTTAAAGTTTCAATATGCGGTTGGTGGTATAAGAGCAAGTCGATCGGTGAAAGAGAGAAATGACTTCAAAAGTTAACTAGTCCACACCCATTCAGAAGATAAGAGAGACTCAGGGCGTAGCCAACTGAAACAAGTCTAGTCTACGATACATGCTATCTTCTTTAGACAGTTTGATGTCCAATGTGGAGGTTTTTTGAGAGAAATGAGGGACAAGTTTGAAAAGGTCGAGGCCAACATTGAGAAGTTGGGATCTAAAGAGGACGAGCTTCGAGGTGAGGTGTAGTTGGCCTTTAATGAGTTGGTAGACATGTTGAACTAGTGGGAGGCCGTGTTGGAGGAACTAGTTGAAAGGTTGAGGAATGAGGCATGTGAGCTCAAGGATGAGCTTGTTGCCCTTAAGGAAACCAGAGGGGGTGGTGTGTCTCTTAACTAGATGGGGGCTCGATTGAAAGGGCCCAAATCTGAGTAATTTTGAAACCAAAGCGAGGCCAAGGAGATCGATAATTTCTTGAGGAGTCTAGAACAGTATTTTCAAGCCATGGGGATCATGGAGAATGTTTTGTGCACCTACATTGTCGTAATGTACCTAATGTATGCAATTTTGCTGTGGTTGAGGTGAAAATGTAATGACAAGCTCGGGGGAGTGATCATTCACACTTGGGAAGTATTCTGGAGGGAGATTCAATAGAAATTCTACCTTGAATAAGCCAAGGACAAAGCAAGGGTAAAGTTATAAATGTTGGTCTAAAAGACCAATAAATGATTATCATGTCTTTACTACATAGAATATGTCAAGTTTTTCATATTAGAGTATGTGAAGAAGCCTCACTTTTTTATTATAATTGTAAGGTTTTGATATTTTTTGACTCCACAGAGTATTTACCAATTCAATTATCTTATGAGGTTAAGGCCGATTGACATGTCCATTATCCATGGAAGTATGTCTTTGAAAGGTATTGTGCTTTAACATCTTAAAAGTTTTAAACATTTAATAAATTAAATTATTTTTTTCCATTTGTAAATTATCATTTCTACTTTGATCTTTTCCTTTTTTGGTGTTTTTTTATATAGTGATACAAGGCTTAGGATAAAAAATATCTAACATAACTCAGCATTAGCAAGGATCCAAAAATATCCAACATAACCTAGCATTAGGTACAGAAATCTGCGTGAGACATGGGGCTGCATTATTTTAAGTCAACCAAATACCAACTACAGCTACATATGACAGAGTAAACAAAGGATGGAAATGAATTCTGCCCAAGAGTCTGCAATAAGTCACCTTATGTGTGCTGAGAAGAATCTCATTCTAAGAGTATTTGCCACACGATACTTATCGATCACCGTAGATCCTACAACCGGTCAGAAAAAAATTGAATGGTCTACACGGCACTTGTCAGTACATTGAATGGTCTTTAGGCTAAATTAAATTAAATTCAAGTTCTTGTCAGCACTTGTCAGTACTGTCAAACAAGAACAAAAAACCCATATATAGAATTATTAGAATAGTGTTAATTTGTGTTTTTTCATATTGTGAGTATAGCATTTTGTTCAAAGTTTTATGTACAACGTAAATTTCAAAAAACTTTACAAAGTACCCACAAAGAATAGACGTCTTATGTCACATCAAAAATAAAACATTACAATCCAAAAATAGAAAAAAAAAAGAAAAATGAAAATTTGAACCATGACAGTCGAGTATTGGCTTTTGGATCCACCCAACAGTTTCCCGTCTTCCCCAAACCACCTCTTCTTTATCCAATTTCGTCTGGACTCGGAGTCTCGTTTTCCCGTCTCCCATCCATATAAACTCTTACGCCACATGGTTTCGCTCTTTAAATATGAGAATATACGTGACCATTTTTGTATATAAAATTAGGGATAAATAAATTATCCAACTTTTTAAAAATAAAAAATTCTCTATTTCAAGATTAGACCCTTTTTAATATTTGAAGTCAAAATATCAATTATCGAAACGAACAAGTTTATTGTAATTAAAATTTTTATATTTGATATATTATTACTGTATAATATTTATAAATTATTATTAAATTAAAAAATATTATCTCAGAATCAATATATTTCAAAGTATAATAAATTTTATTTTTTATAATAAAAAGAGGTGGAGGGGTTAAATGGTGGGGGCAGAGGCAGAGGCCCATACCTCTTAGTCTTTTCTATTGTCAGAAAGGGTCGGGCCTAAGGAGTTTGTTGGCTTGTGCATCGTCACCGATTTTTGACTCTCGGCGGCTCCGGGGCTTTCAAGATACACTAAAACACACACACAAACTGTTCTTTTTCTTCGCACAGATCCCTAGAAGCATCTGAGCTTTACCCCTAGATTTCTGTGCTCCTTGTTTGGGTTATGGGGTTCAAATCAACTTGCCTTTGCCCTTTACCTTTACCAATTACCCCTCCCCCTTCCCCCATATTGGGCTTTGGCCAGATTTGGCTCTAGCCGACCCCGAGCCAGCCAACCTCCTTACTCGTTTTTGCTTTGTCTTCTCTTCCCGATTTTATGCTTTGCCTCTATGTCACACTTCTCTTTCATTTTCTATGCTATGGCTTATATTTTGTCTACTATTCTGATAAAGGAAACAAATTAAGGACATCCCAAATATTCAAAACCTATTAGTTTAATTACTTTTTTTTTTCTTTCGGCAAGTCATTTTCTTCTTCTAAAAAGACTTGGAGAATACTTTGTGGTTGAATTATGAGAAATTAAGGGAGATCTTTTTAAGAACATATCATATGATCTCTTCCAAGAACTATCAACAAAAACTTAGTTTGGCAAGGTGTTGGTTTTCAGTAGATTATCAAGCACTAGTATAATTAAGCAATTGCAGCAAGGGCGGAAAGTGTCCCACCAGGAAGGAAAATGTTTGCTATGAAGCACGATTTGACTCTACAAGTTTAATCTTTGTTATATAACTAGTTAATAAGCTCATTTGTTGCGTGTGTCTGTGCTTTTGTTTTTTTTTTTTTTAAGAATAAAGTTTAAGTCCTACATATTGCATTAATCTGTAACAGTTGTACACAAAATTGAAAGCACAGCCAGAACAAAAAACACAGGAAACTCCAGCATTTCATTGGAAAAAGAAACCGAAAGAAAGACAATATCAGGAATAGTGGACTGAAGGAGCCAGGAAATCAAATCTTCTGCTCTGGTAGCAGCTATCATCTTCCAAGGAGCTTGCGCGAAGAAATTCGCTTCTCAGGAAAGACATGCGAGAAACAAATCTGATAAAATCTTGGAGCAGAGACTCAATTTTATTCAAGCAGAATTGTGTAGCCAAGGACTTTCCATCTCTGTTCTTCATCCAAGAAACAGAAATAATAGTGAAGGAATAGCTATTAGGCACATAAAATTAAGTTTGAAAATATATAGTTTCTATTATATTTTATGAACTTACAGAAGCTGGCTAATGTTTCACCGGTGGTTGCGATGGTGGTTACAAGCGTGGCGGTGGAGGAGGTGGACTCTTGTTCCAGTACTTCTTTCGCCTAGGTGGTTTCTGGGGGGACCTAGGTGGTTTCTGGGGGTACCTAGGTGGTTTCCATGGGAACTTAGGTGGTTTCCATGGGAACTTAGGTGGTATCCAGGCGTGAACGTAATATTTAGGAAAAGACGGAGTTGGTCGAAATGGGTTAGATTTCAGCCTTTTGGACACAGCCTTAAACTTATACGGGAAATCGTAGGAAGGAACATTAGCGTCAGCAGAGGAAGGAGCAGAAACAGCCTCGTTAGCCTCAACTACATGAGTGGTATGTGAAAGTACGAGGCCGAGGCCGAGGCCGAGGACCAACATGAAAACTAGTAGGCAAGGATTGGCATCCATTTGTTGATGGCTAGAGTAGACAATATCGTGCTCAAATAATGATTCATGAAAGTGCAAATACGCTACTTCATTATATAGGCACCATTCCATCCGACCCTCGTGACGACTGAGTGCTAGCCCATTGGTTAGGCAAGAACCTTTAAGTCAAGGTTGGCCTACATTATGGTGTAGGAGGAAGTTTCCAGCTTTCTTTCTTTGGTTTATGAAAGAAAGAGAAACAAACAAATTGGAAACATAAGCGCGAACAAGCGGTGCAAAGCAGGGTAGAGTACTGTAATCTTGAGGGCACTTGTCAGTACATTGAATGGTCTTTAAGCTAAATTAAATATCTTTCAAACAAGAAAAAAGAACCCCATATATAGAATTATTAGAATAGTGTTGATTTGTGTTTTCCCATGTTCTGAGTATAGCATTTTGTTCAAGGTTTTATGTACAGCATAGATTTCAAGAACTTTACAAAGTGACTTTTTCTATTGGATTCTGGGAGATAACACTTATGACAATCACCCTGTTTAGATATGAGTATGCTTTATTCTTTTATTTTGGTAAATTAAAAATAATTACATGATAATTATATGCTTGGAGTTCTAAATTAATTTAGGAAATTACCTGATAAAAAAATTTATTTAAAAAAAAGGTCCTAAGATCTTTGACAAAAATTACACTTTTAGTTCAAAACAATTAAGGTGAAAACCAAGCTCTCCCCTCTCTAGAAAATCATCACTCTTGGTCCATTGCTAAGTTTATTTTCCTATACTGCCCAAAGTGTGGTTATTGTTCATTTTTGTAATAATTTCTCATAACAAGTTTTTGGAGATCAATAGGCTCATAAAACGTCTATAATCAAAATCCTGGAATCACTTTGCTCGGAGTATTATTTCACAATTTTTTAACATGTACTCATGGGTGAATTTTAATATCTTTTTGGTTTGGTTGGGTATAATTAACACTAGTTCGACTATGTGTTTTTGAAATAATTAATCGAAAAATTAGTTATTTTCTAATTAATAATATAATTAGTTTAAATGGTGGCGATACATAATTTGTTCTTAAGAAATTCTTTAATTTACTAATTTCGAAGGACATGTGATATCTTTTAATTTGATACAATTTTTCTCCTGCAGTTCTAAATTCAAAGTCTTTGAAATATTATCCTTTTAAAATATAAACTCACATAACATTTTAAAATATAATGGCCAAAGTTGAATTAGTGAATTTGATCATTAGAGTTAAATCAAGTCAAACAAATTAATAGTAAAAGAGTTCTTTATTAAAAATAAAATTACATGTTCAAATGGAAATCACAACAACAATAGATAACTCTTTAAGTCCATGATATAACTATTACATTCAATATAAAAGATTGATAAAATATTTAACGAACAAATCAACCAACAAACCAATATATAACTAAGCAAAATCTAATTAACTTATAGTTGAATCACATCCACATGTTTTGGGACTTAATTTTGGAACCTAAACATTTCATGACTTCCTCCTTGTAAAATTATTAATATTGTCTATTAAATAGTTAAATGGTATTTTACCATGTATCTAGTTGTAATTTAAAAAAATTATTGCGTTCAATATGTTGTTCATTTAGTAATTTTGTAATTTTACTTTATTATACGATAATGACACTATTACCATGGCAAGTGCTTAGTTGAGAGTAATCAGTCACGGTAATCTCAGCTCAAATTTTTGAACCATTTTGCCCTTATCTTAAATTTTCTTAGACAATTTTGCCCCTTTCCCAACAATGTAACGACAATTTTGCCCTTAAACGTGGTAGAGTTCTATTTGTTAAATTTTTCTTAAAATTTTTAAATATTAAAATATTAAATTTAATGTTTTAAATTTTCTAATGTTTTAAAAATGAATTCAATAAAATAGAGAAAATTAAAATTTCTAAAATTTAGATAATTTAATTTAATTGAAAATTAAATTAAATTTTGGTTAATTAAAAATTAGATTTAATTTAACTAAAAAATAAAATTTTAATTTACTTTTTAAAAAATAAAAAAGGCTTTTTAACTAAAAAATAAAAATTTGAAATATTTTTTTTTAAATTTTTTTTACAATCCAAAATTTAAAAGAAAATTAAAATGTACAAAACTTAAGTTCAAGGGTCTTAGAAAGTTTTAGATATTTTCAAAAATATTACATTCGAAACAAACACTATAATAAAATATACTCAATAACATATTGTAACATATTGATTGTACCAAATGATAGAATAATTTAGGTATAATTGAAATGCCCCATACTTTGATACGGTGATAAATAAAGTTGATCGAATGCAAATTGAGGTCAATTAAAATGTTTAGAAGGGATAAAAGACGAAAAGAGTAGTTAGGGATAAAATATTTCGCAAGTGAGAAAATAA
>NW_017234718.1:351749-361203 GCF_000208745.1 Theobroma cacao
CAAATATAACCCAATGAAGTTAAATTATGGAATATGGGGAATATAAAATTTTGATTCAGTAAGGATTGCGAGAATAAAGTGAGGAGAAAGCTGGGCTGTTTTCGTAGTTAATTATATCGAAAGTCAATAAAATTATTGGAGTATAAGACAAAGAAGATAATTGGATAGGGATGACAATAAATTTGAGAAAAGTTGTAGATAGTAGGCAACTTATGTGTGGAGTGGTATATGTATTTTGAATTTATTACACTGTATGGAAATGATGTTTTGAGGTGGAATTTTATGAATGTTGATAAACGTCAAAAGATTACATGAGATGAAAGTATTAATTTGGCTTAGTGAGTATGACAAGAAAATAGAAGGTACCTATACTTATGGAACTCATGATATATGTCACAACCCGGAACTCCCCATCGAGCCCGTGACAATCGCTGCGAAGCCTCGACAAACATTTTTCACCCCGAATGTCGATCGAAACCTTGCAAGGCTCTCGTATCAGCTTTCGCATCTCCCCGGTGAGCGACAATTATTAAATCTCGTATTTCAAGAAATCATAAGTTGTTTCCAACTTAAAACAATAAAATATTATTTTCTAGCTCACAGGGGCATTTTCGTCATTTTTTTTTAAATTTCGAAATCCATAAAAATGTAATATGTAAGTGGAAACACATATTTCATTATTTAAATTAAATTTTGAAGTCTAAAACATTCGTTTAAAGTAAATTTATAGCTATTTGAATATAATAAAAATATTAAATACAATATTCTATTTTCTTAAAACACAATATTTTCAAAGTATTCTTAAAATAACTTTTGTAGCGTAAGAGTAAAATAAATTTATTCATATAGTAATAAAGATAATTAAAGTATGAAATTTCGTTTACAGTGACACGTGGGCCCACATCTATCCAAAATGCATCGGAAGCTGAAAACCTACAGCTTTTACCGATTCGAGTCCAAATGAAGGTTCTTGTCAAAGTCAGCTAACTATGGAACTCCCTGAGCCTGAAATGTGAGGAAATGAGGGTGGTGAGATTATAAAATCCCAGTGAGTAAACAATTACCATCAAAAGCATCTAAAGCCGAGTAGATGGAGACAATATAAAAACGTTATATCTCAATAATGTTCATAACACAAAATTCGTTTCAATCTATACCAAATAATTTCCTTTCATCAAAATTTCCTAGCTTATGAATTTCTTAAACTTGGCCCCTGCCAGAATCATTCTCGCAGGTACCTTCGTCAAGGTATCCCACTGAGACCGCCAAGGCTGTTCAATGACCCATACCCATAAACATGTTTTCACATATAACACACAGCCGTTCCTTGGTGTTGGTTGAGTCTCACTCTCACGTGGTGGCCCGAACGTGAGGTGCACTCAAATCATACCTTAGGAGATACTTCACCCAACATCTCTCCCTGGAGGTAAATATATAATTGAGTTACCGTGCTCCTCTCATAGGCAGTCCACGAAAACCCCCACCACTGCAGTGACCGTTTAATATACCACCAGACCCATAAAAATTCCAGTAGCATAATATGGCGAATAAAATGTAATTCAGTCTACCGAGATCAATCCAAAACTATTCATATATTTCATGTCAATCCCAAAAATTTAGCCATCATGCTACCATAGTGTCATAAGCCCCAATTTCAATAACATATAAAATCATAAATTTCAACACAGTCTCCATATACTCAATTTTCCCAAAACAATATTTGATTTTAAAATCAGTATAAATCTCATTTTTATTAAAAACATTTTAATTGGAAAACATAATATTTTATAATTTAACTCACCATTCAATAAAAGCATCAAACAAGTATAATAACTCTAGATATTTAAGATGATAAGTTGTCTACTCACAGTTCTAGGAGTCGATGTACTCCTAATCCCAATCTTCAAGCACAATTTCTGTACTTTTACTAGTGTACTTTGCTCACCACCTATCCACAATGTACAATACATAATTCACCACATCAATACTTGACCATTATAAAATCAATTCAGGCTCAGTATATATGTATGATATGATATACAACTTATCTGACTACCGCTTAAATGCGGTGCTAACATAATTCAGCCTATTACCCAATTAAATCGATATACGCGTCCGTTTAAACTCCAAATTAATTTTTTTCAATTTCTATACCTCAATTGCACCCAAATTGACTTAATGTCCCTCAGTGTGGTGCAAATTATCAGTCCCGATAGCAAATTACGAAAATACCCCTAATGGGTAAAAATTCGTATTTTTGCTCCGAAAATTCCCATTATTTTTCTAGAGTCATAATTCATCATTATTCATCATAATTTCTCAAATAAACATCAAGATCATCAGCCAATATTCCCCTAAAAAATTTGGCCAATATTGGTAATGGAGGAAAATAAATTCTTTTCTTGTTGTTTTGTTCCTAAATATGCTAAACTAACTTAAAACACTAACATAACTTAAAATCAAATTAATCTAACAACTTTCTCTCTCCTAACCCATTTTTTCAGAATTGAATTCATCATGAAAACATGTAATTTAATCATGGAAAATAAAGAGAAATGCTTGGGAATAAGAAAACTCAAGCTTAATAGAAAAAATCTCACCTTTTTCACTTAATTTCCTTGAAAATTCACACTTTTTCTTTGATTTTCTCTCTCTAGGGTTTTGTTTTCTCCTTTCTCTCTCTTGTTTCTTGCTTGGCCGAATGTTGAAGAAGAAGAATGGGTGGGCTGATTTTTTTTATGCCTTTTTATTGTTTAATGAAATAATATTATTTTATTCATATTTTAAATATTTTATTAATTCATTTTTTTTTCTAGCCATCCACTTGTCCTATTTTTTTCACCATGCATTCCCTTTGACTTATCCAAGTCTTAAGTGAAATTTCCAGATTTTTCCAAAGTTTTGGTGGAGTAAATTTTTCAAAATTACACTTTTGCCCCCGAACTTTTCAAAAATTACATTTTTACCCCAAAAATTGAAAATTTTCCATAATGCATAATTTTCACTCCTCATACTCATTTCACACTCCAAATAATTAAATTTGATCAAAATCCTTTCAAAAAATTAAATTTTCGATTCCGAATGGTAAAATTACCATTTTACCCTTTTACTCCAAATTATACCGAAATTAAAATTTTTCACTTCTAAACCTCAAATCTTACTCCAATAAGTCAAATGGGGCCAAAAATCTTTTCTAAAAATTTCCATTTTGTCCCCAGGTGGCAAATGACCATTTTGCCCCTAGATAGCGAAAATTCCAGTTTGACTCCAAATTGATCCTCGAACTCCGAATCACCATATTAACCCATTCTGGGACTTTAAAATTCTTAATTTCATTGTAAATTCTCTATTTGATCTAGTTCGAGGCTTAAATCAACTTTATTGTACCTCTAGGTACAATACCGACTTTTGTAAATTTTTCAAGACTCTCTTAGCATGTAAACATGCTATCCACCACATGTATGTCATCACAAATATTTTTGTAGAGTCGGGCTTGTCATCTTCTCCCCCACTTGGATCAACCATATGATCCTCCTTCTTGATTGACTTCGACATCCGGCTAAATATTAATATTTTAATATTATTTTATTAATAAAATATTATTTTATTCTAAAAATTTTATCTTGTCTCCTTGGTACCCAAAATACCTTATTATGCCTCACTTGACTTCCAAATCGCCTTTTATCTCACAAATTCTCCTCCGATAAAATTATTATTATTTTATTATTATTTTCTCACTTGCGAAATATTTTATCCTAAACTACTCCTTTCGTCTTTTATCACTTTTAAACATTTTAATTGACCTCAATTTGCATTCGATCAACTTTATTTATCACTATATCAAAGTATGGGGTATTTCAATCTCCCCCACTTAAATAGAATTCGTCCTCGAATTCCCGTCGATGTTGCGTTATCAATCTCCTTCTATGATCCTACTCCTTGTTCCTTCTATAGGGACATTCAATTTATTTACCTCGTTCACCTTCAGTTCAATTAAATGCTTTATTTATGGCAATTATCATCCTTTGGAACCGGATCAGTAATACTTTTCACAACCATGATCTCTTATATCGAGACACTAAGCATGCCTTTATCACCATTATTAAATTTGAACCATAACTTCACCTCAATTATACTGATTTCGATCACATATCATACTTACTTATGTATACCTAATCATCATTTTATTAATTCGCTCCGTACCAAATTTCTCAACCTTGATTCATCCATCTTATACTGGTCCATACCCTTCCTTTAATAGAGTTCCATTAAGAACTTAAACAATTCAAGGTTTACCTTCAAAGTCATTCATAACTTTAATCGTTCATTACATGTCCGTTAACACTTTAGCTCACTAACCTCTCTGGACACTATTTCAAAATCTCCCAATTACCGAGAACCATTCTTCACTTTAGTTAGTAAAATTATCAATTTCATATATACATATATACATGCATTTTCAAATGTCAACATCTCTCTTTATATATAGGAATCCATGTGTTCACATGCCTTGGACTACATTCCCCCTTTATTCATCCGTATCCCAATCCTAGTTTCAATATAATAATTCTTATAGTGCATGTCAACCTTCTTATTATACTTGTGTATAACTTCATATCATTCATATCATTTCCAACCATATGTTTGAGTTTCCTTATACTATATATCATTCATCACAATGTCATCTCCATTGAATTATAATCTATTATGCGTGTATGCTTTATAATCCTATTGATGCCTCAAAGATTTATCTCAACTTGATCATTGCATCTCATGCAATACCACAATTCCTAAGAGTCATCCTTTTTGTCCTTAATCATCTTTCATGCCTCTATATTACCTTGTATCTTTCTTGCATTACGATATTGATTTGTCACTTAAGACTCGAACCCATTTGAATCATGTATGCCTTAAGCATTTTCGAATTCCAATTTCCATAATATATTAGGAAAGTTTCATTATCTGACTTCATTTTCAAGGTCAACTTCTATCATCCTTTGTTCCACTCCTTCATATGAACATAACATCATTCTTCCTTAACTAATTTATAAATTGTACTTGAAATTGTAAAACTTAAAACTAGATTCTCCTCAAGTATTTTTCAATACTAATACTAATATCACTCTCAGCTTACAGCTTCCTTTTTATAATCACATAACTTAGTGTTTGCTTTAATGAGATCCAGAGCAAAACTTTTCTTGAGTATTTCCTTGGGAATATCTATCTCAGTTTTCAGAATATTGGAGCTACTCTCACTTTCAAAATTCTAGCTACTCTCAAAGCTTTCCTTATTATGAACCCATTCTGCTAAGTTTCGATGAATTCTGTTATTAGGAATTCGAGATGGACCACCTTCCGAATCACTTGTATCAGGGTGCCATTTGCTTCTAGCCGTAGAATCTAGAGATCCCTCGCTATCACTATGAGAGGTATCGAGATTACCACCTCTTCTAAACATGGTGTGTATGTCACCAGTGCACCTCAAAACCTATATGCAATCAAATAGTAATTGCTTAATTATTTATGCATCTCAAAAGTAGGTAGATTTCTATATGTAGATGCATATATTCTATTCTATCTAACCTAACTTAACTTAACTTAACTGGACTTGGGGCCACGCAATATCAGTGTGGATTTCTTAAAACAGTCTTAAAATCAAAAACTTTAAAATCCAAAGCTTTAAAATCAAAATATCTAATCTTTAAACCATGCTCTGATACCAATCTAAATTGTCACAACCCGGAACTCCCCATCGAGCCCGTGACAACCGTCGCGAAGCCTCGACAAACATTCTTCACCCCGAATGTCAATCGAAACCTCGCAAGGCTCTCACATCAGCTTTCGCATCTCCCCAGTGAGTGAAAGTTATTAAATCTCGCATTTCAAGAAATCATAAGTTGTTTCCAACCCAAAACAATAAAATATTATTTTCTACCTCACAAGGGCATTTTCGTCATTTTTTTTTAAATTTCGAAATCCATAAAAATGTAATATGTAAGTAGAAACACATATTTCATGATTTAAATTAAATTTTGAAGTCTAAAACATTCGTTTAAAGTAAAATTATAGCTATTTGAATATAATAAAAATATTAAATAAAATATTCTATTTTCTTAAAACACAATATTTTCAAAGTCTTCCTAAAATAACTTTTGTAGCGTAAGAGTAAAATAAATTTATTCATATAGTAATAAAGATAATTAAAGTATGAAATTTTGTTTACAGTGACACGTGGGCCCACATCTATCCAAAATGCATCAGAAGCTAGAAACCTACAGCTTTTACCAATTCGAGTCCAAATGAAGGTCCTTGTCAAAGTCAACTAACTATGGAATTCCCTGAGCCTGAAATGTGAGGAAACGAGGGTGGTGAGATTATAAAATCCCAGTGAGTAAACAATTACCATCAAAAGCATCTAAAGCCGAGTAGATGGAGACAATATAAAAACATTATATCTCAATAATGTTCATAACACAAAATTCGTTTCAATCTATACCAAATAATTTCTTTTCATCAAAATTTCCCGGCTTGTAAATTTCTTAAATTTGGCCCCTACCAGAATCATTCTTGCGGGTACCTTCGTCAAGGTATCCCACTGAGACCGCCAAGGCTGTTCAATGACCCATACCCATAAACATGTTTTCACATCTAACACACAGCCGTTCTTTCGCGTTGGCTGAGTCTCACTCTCACGTGGTGGCTCGAACGTGAGGTGCACTCAAATCATACCTCAGGAGATACTTCACCCAACATCTCCCCCCGGAGGTAAATATATAATTGAGTTATCGTGCTCCTCTCATAGGCAGTCCATGGAAACCCCCACCACTGCAGTGACCGTTTAATATACCACCAGACCCATAAAAATTCCAATAGCATAATATGGCGAATAAAATGTAATTCAGTCTACCGAGATCAATCCAAAACTATTCATATATTTCATGCCAATCCCAAAAATTTAGCCATCATGCTACCATAGTGTCATAAGCCCCAATTTCAATAACATATAAAATCATAAATTTCAACACAGTCTCCATAAACTCAATTTTCCCAAAACAATATTTGATTTTAAAATCAGTATAAATCTCATTTTTATTAAAAATATTTTAATTGGAAAACATAATATTTTATAATTTAACTCACCATTCAATAAAAGCATCAAACAAGTATAATAACTCTAGATATTTAAGATGATAAGTTGTCCACTCATAGTTTTAGGAGTCGATGTACTCCTAATCCCAGTCTTCAAGCACAATTTTTGTACTTTTACCAGTGTACTTTGCTCACCACCTATCCACAATGTACAATACATAATTCACCACATCAATACTTGACCATTATAAAATCAATTCAGGCTCAGTATATATGCATGATATGATATACAACTTATCCGACTACCGCTTAAATGCGGTGCTAACCTAATTCGGCCTATTACCCGATTAAATCGATATACGCGTCCGTTTAAACTCCAAATTAATTTTTTTCAATTTCTATACCTCAATTGCACCCAAATTGACTTAATGTCCCTCAGCATGGTGCAAATTATCAGTCTTGATAGCAAATTACGAAAATACCCTTAATAGGTAAAAATTCATATTTTTGCTCCGAAAATTCCCATTATTTTTCTAGACTCATAATTCATCATTATTCATCATAATTCCTCAAATAAACATCAAGATCATCAGCCAATATTCCCCTAGAAAATTCGGCCAATAATGGTAATGGAGGAAAATAAAATCTTTTCTTGTTGTTTTGTTTCTAAATATGCTAAACTAACTTAAAACACTAACATAACTTAAAATCAAATTAATCTAACAAGTTTATCTCTCCTAACCCATTTTTTCAGAATTGAATTCATCATAATAACTCAATATGCAACCATGGAAATCAAGAACAAAAGCATGAGTAAGCTAGGTATCAAGGAGAACTAAAGAAATTTTAACTTACCTAGCTTGTTTTCTTAATTTCTTCACTTTTTCTTTGAATTTTCCACCTAGGTTTTCTTGTTTTTCCCTTTGTTCTTCCTCTCTTTCTCTCTCTTCCTTGCTTGGCCAGCCATATGAAGAAAATGGGCTGATTTTAAGCCTTTTTAATAAGAAACAATAAAATAATAAAGGTATGACACATGTCATTTTCTTATTGGTCCATTTTTAAAATTTTAAAATTTTAATCCTTTTTATCTCCACCACACAATTAGTCAATGGTGAAAATGAGGATAAAGGAAGACCATGTGCTGGAAAAATGTCCTGGTGGTGAAAAATTACAATTTTGCCCTTGGAATGGTAAAATTACCATTTTACCCTTTTACTCCAAATTATACCGAAATTAAAATTTTTCACTTCTTAACCTCAAATCTTACTCCAATAAGTCAAATGGGGCCAAAAAATTTTTTTTCTAAAATTTCTATTTTGTCCTCAGGTGACAAATGACCATTTTACCCCTAGATAGCGAAAATTCTAGTTTGACTCCAAATTGATCCTCGAACTCCGAATCACCATATTAACCCATTCTGGGACTTTAAAATTCTTAATTTCATTGTAAATTCTCTATTTGATCTAGTTCGAGACTTAAATCAGCTTTATTGTACTTTTAGGTACAATACCGACTTTTGTAAATTTTTCGGGACTCTCCTAGCATGCAAACATGCTATCCATCAGATGTATGTCATGATAAATATTTTTATAGAGTTGGGCTTGTCATCTTCTCCCCCACTTGGATCAACCATATGATCCTTCTTCTTGATTGACTTCGACATCCGGCTAAATATTAGTATTTTAATATTATTTTATTAATAAAATATTATTTTATTTTAAAAATTTTATCTTGTCTCCTTGGTACCCAAAATACCTTATTATGCCTCACTTGACTTCCAAATCGCCTTTTATCTCACAAATTCTCTTTCGATAAAATTATTATTATTTTCTCACTTGCGAAATATTTTATCTTAAACTACTCTTTTCATCTTTTATCACTTCTAAACATTTTAATTGATCTCAATTTGCATTCGATCAATTTTATTTATCACCATATCAAAGTATGGGGTATTTCAATACATATCGAAAAGAGAAATCACTGGTTGAGAATGATTGATGTGGTGACTTTGAATACGGACAAATAGCTTTAATGAGAAAATTTTCAATAGCTATAGTACTTTAGCATTGACTGTTGAACGCTGTAATGCTTCGAATACCTCACGCTTATGATGCATGATTAAGATGGGAGTGACACGATAATGAGCTTACAAATTGAATTTTGGTTGTTGGTTATTGTGTTTTGTTATCTGGGAGTCTTAAATATTCTGGAGAATGTTTACCCAAATGAATTGAAAAACTTCTTTATTGCCTTGTATATAGGCATATAATTAAAAGAAAAAAATTGAAAGATTCTTGAAATGACTATATTGAGATGAGATACCAAGTAATGAAAGTGTGAAGGAAGAATTACGAGACTGGTATAG
>NW_017234718.1:367583-388011 GCF_000208745.1 Theobroma cacao
ATTATGTTTATTTATTTTTAATTTATTTTGTTTTTAAATAGGAATAATTTATAATTTATTTTATTAATAATTGATAATTTAAATATTAATATTTTATATATAATTTAATATTAATATTTTAAATATTAATGTTTAAATATTAATATTTTATTAAAAGTTGGAATCAAGTGAGAGAAAGAAGAGAGAGAGAAAAATAATATTTTATACAAATAAAATTGTAATTTTTCGAATTTGTAAGGGATATTTTTGTGTTTATAAATTTTTAAATTTATTCCTCAATCATGGAATAACTAATACCATGGGGGAGAGTGGTATTAACTATTCCTTGATTTTGAAGGATTTTGAAGAATAACCATTCCTATGAAATGGTTTTTCCTTGGATCATTTTTTAACCAAACAAAGGAATCAAAATTTCTTGGGAATAAAAGGGGGAATGACTTAGCCATTCCCCCAACCAAGCATGCTATTTGTTCTGTTGATCAAGATTATGAATGATGAAAGAAGCACTGTAAAATGAAAGGGGACGTGAGGGAAAGAGAGGTAGTGTCTTGTCATAGTGAGAGTTTGGTGTCAATGGTCGGTGAAGAGAAACGAAGGAAACCTAAAAATTATGTCATTTAAAGGAGGAATCTAAATCTAACAGTAAACATATGTAGTAATAAAACTAGCTTAAAATGTAAGGAAATGGAATCATCAGTTCTTGTTTGACCCGTATTTTAAGGCATACAAGTCGGGGTTTTTTTTATGACAATTTACTATTTTTTGAAATGTGAACCTAGGTGGTTTCCGGATGGGAACCTAGGTGGTATCCAGGCGTGAACGTAATATTTAGGAAAAGACGGAGTTGGTCGAAATCGGTTAGATTTCAGCCTTTTGGACACAGCCTTAAACTTATACGGGAAATCAAAGGAAGGAACATTAGCGTCAGCAGAGGAAGGAGCAGAAACAGCCTCGTTAGCCTCAACTACATGAGTGGTATGTGAAAGTAGGAGGCCGAGGCCGAGGACCAACATGAAAACTAGTAGGCAAGGATTGGCATCCATTTGTTGATGGCTAGAGTAGACAATAGGGTGCCCAAATACTTGATTGTATATATAGAGGCACCATCCCATCCGACCATCGTCACGACTGAGTGCTAGCCCATTGGTTGCTCAACGACCTTTAAGTCAAAGTTGGCGTACATTATGGTGTAGGAGGAAGTTTCCAGCTTTCTTCCTTTGGTTTATGAAAGAAAGAGAAACAAACAAATTGGAACCATAAGCATGAACAAGGGGTGCAAAGCAGGGTAGAGTAGTGTCATCTTGAGGGCACTTGTCAGTACATTGAATGGTCTTGAAGCTAAATTAAATATCTTTTAAACAAGAAAAAAGAACCCCATATATAGAATTATTAGAATAGTGTTGATTTGTGTTTTTTCATGTTCTGAGTATAGCATTTTGTTCAAGGTTTTATGTACAACGTAGATTTCAAAGAACTTTACAAAGTGACTTTTTCTATTGGATTCTGGGCCGGAGATAACACTCTTGACAATCATCCTGTTTAGATATGAGTATGCTTTATTCTTTTATTATGGTAAATTAAAAATAATTACATGATAATTATATGCTTGGAGTGCTAAACTAATTTACAAAATTACCTGATAAAAAATTTATTAAAAAAAAAGGGTCCTAAGATCTTTCACATAAATTACACTTTTAGTTCAAAAAAATTAAGGTGAAAACCAAACTCTCCCCTCTCTAGAAAATCATCACGCTTTGTCCTTTGCTAAGTTTATTTTTCTATGCTGCCCAAAGTGTGGTTATTGTTCATTTTTATTTGTATTAATTTCTCATAACAAGTTTTTGGAGATCAATAGGCTCACAAAACGTCTATAATCAAAATCCTGGAATCACTTTGCATTAGCCTTCGAAAAGATAGAAGACATGTAAAAATTTGCTCAGAGTATTATTTCATAATTTTTTAATATGTACTCATGGGTGAATTTTAATATTTTTTTGCTTTGGTTGGGTATAATTAAAGCTAGTTCAACTATGTGTCTTTGAATTAATTAATCAAAAAATTAATTATTTTTTATTTAATAATATAATTAGTTTAAATGGTGGCGATACATAATTTGTTTTTAAGAAATTCTTCAATTTACTAATTTCGAAGGACATGTGATATCTTTTAATTTGATACAATTTTTCTCTTGCAGTTCTAAATTCATAGTTTTTGAAATATTATCCTTTTAAAATATAAACTCAGATATAATTTTAAAATATAATGGCCAAAGTTGAATTAGTGAATTTGATTATTAGAGTTAAATAAAGACAAACAAATTAATAGTAAAAGAGTTCTTTATTAAAAATAAAATTACATGTTCAAGTGGAAATCACAACAACAATAGATAACTCTTTAAGTCCATGATATAACTATTACATTCAATATAAAAGATTGATAAAATATTTAGAAGAAATTGTAAGAAATAACCTTCCTCATAAGTCCAATTCAAAAATTATTTTTTATAATTTTAACTATTTTTGATCAATTTTTGGTATGACTTGACAATAATACCCTTTAAACAATTTCAGACAAATTAAAATGGTTTTAGTTTTCTCTCTCCCGCCATCCAGATAAAAATTTTAAAATTAAATCACGATTTCTCTCTTTGCTCAAATATGTCTATCTCACCATCCAATTCGTAAATATGACATCAAGCTATTTCTTATTTTGTTTTATTTTTTGGATGGTGGATCTTGGGGTTCTTAAGGGCGATGAACATCGATTTTACTCAGGGAGAAAGAACAGCTAAAGCATGTTTGATGGGTTTTATGGTAGTTCACGATTTTGTTGTGTTTGAGATTGGGATGATTGTTAAGCTTGTTTACTAGAGATTTTGATTTTTTTTATGGGATTTTGAGTTGAAATTGTTCAGGGAATATTTTGTAAAGACGGTATATTTTGTTTTTGTATAAGGGAAGTGAGCAAGACCTCCCGATAGAAATATATTTTCTCTTGTTTTGGAGGTTTATGGAGTTTTGTAACCTATTTTTTATGAAATGCACAATTTCATGGCTTAGCAAAAAAAAATGTGTTTTAGGTTCTTAAGTTTGTTCGTTTATTCATAAAATCTCAAAATTAAGTTTACTGGTTTTTAAGTATTGCGTGATTTAATCACCGTGTGATTAGTTTTTAGTCATTATGTGATTGGCTTTAGGCATTACGTGACTAATTTTTATACATTGCATGACTGATTTTTAAGCAATGCCTAAGTCACACAATACCTTACGAATTAGTCACGCAATGCCTTACGAACTAGTCACGCAATGCCTTACGAACAAGTCATGCAATACCCTATCAACTAGTTATGCAATGTCTTATCATAAACTAGTCACGCAATACTTTAAAAACTAATCACCTAATGCCTTATAAAAAACTAGTCACGCAATATCTTATCAGAAACTAGTCACGTAATGCTTTATCAAAAATCAATCACGTAATACTCAAAGTCAATCACGCAATACTTAAAAACTAGTCACATAATTCTCAAAAATCACCAAAACTACTGAATTTCATTTAACAAGATCAACAACTTCAAACGATACACCATATTCCATTTAACAACATAATTAACAAATATAAATGCTCAAAATATTCGAAAGTTTTTTTTATATATAAAAAACTACTTTAAAATGTTTAAAAATGCTCAAAATGCTCAAAACGCTTACAGGTTTTCTTCGTGTATCAAAAACTGCTCCAAAATGCTTAAACGTTTTTCTTTCTGATAAGAAATACTCCAAAGATGAATAGTCTGATGAGAAAAGCTCAAAAAATATGAGTCAGTTTGAGGCGCAAACTTAAACATACTTGACCCGTTAATAGGTTTCGGATTGAGACGCGGAGCCTAACGAATGGATTAATTTCATTAAAGATAATTTTATCTAATTTTTTTTTTAAAAGTAAAAATAGATAAAATTATAGAAAAAATTATTCTTAAAAATGCCTTATACCTCATACCCATTTATGAAAAGTACTCTAATTTTTTAGTACCAAATATAGCGGCTCCTCCTCAGCTCTAACAGCCCATTTGTCACGTACAACCGGCAANAAGTGGACTTTTTGAGCATGACTTACAATATGATTTCTTTATCTTTCCTCGATCTTTTGTATTAGAACAGATTAGTCCAAATCGTCTTAGCTTTCATGATAGAATTTTGCACTTGATCTTATCTTGGTTCTTAAGGCCTAATGGAAGAGACTATTGGTATAATGCATCATATGTGAAGGGTAAGGATTTGTTATTTATGAATCACATCAAACAAAATAAACAGATAAACTTAGGTCACTTTATTCTTCAAGATATTATGGAAGTGATTGTAAGAAAAAGTAGAAGAGTAGTTCATAGAATAATGATAAGCCAACTAATTGATGTACTTGGAGTTGATACTAGAGCAGATTTACCAATTAGTTACCAAGCTCAGAAGACTATTAAAGAAGAGATTAAAGAGTTTCAGTGTTAGTTGACTGATGGTAAATGGTACCCCAAGAATGTGACACTTGCACAAGTTCTTGAACAAAAAAGATAGAAATAGTTGGTAGCGTGGAATATAATGACACTGAGGGTCCTCCATCACCAACCATCAACAACTCAATAGTCAAAGAAATGGAAAATTACTTTGAAAGAAATATCAGCAAGCTACTTAGGGAACTAGAAGAGCACAAAAAGAGAATTAATTAGTTCAAGAAAGACATAAGTCGACAAAACCATTGACTTCACCAGTTGATTCCTCAATTAAATCCCTAAAAAACATATCTTTATCTTCACCTCTCATTCTAAAATTATGAAACTGGGATACATTTTATAGGCTGTATTAAAAACACCTAGATATTTATTTTGTTGGATACTTTTTACTTTTGCATACATATATTCATCATAACTTATTATGTAGCGCCCTACTATTGAGTGGATGTATGGTGCCTTAATTCTTCTAGGGCACTGCAGCCTTGCTTCACCAGTATCATGGCACCATGCTCCCTAGTTCTTATATAGTAGCTTGGCCCTCAAGGGCATTGCAGCCTCCTTCTCTCCAAAGCCATGGCCTTTGTTTTCTGACGCCACTTGATGCAAAAGCTACAATAGTCCAACCTTTTCCAATGCAATTTCCACCTTGATCTGATCCAAATTGAGCAAATTGGTAAAAGTTGTGACCCTGTCTCTTATATTACCAATGAATGAAGAATCACGTCAATTGAACTTTTATAGTAATAGTTATGCTTAAAATAATGTAGCATGTACAAATGAAGCTATCACTATACTTGCATGGATTATCATCAAGAAAGGTCTTTTCATCTAATTTCTTACAAAAGAAATAAAAGATATAAGCAATAACTAAACTTTAAGTAACTTAAGCAATTTAATATAAAATTAAACTAAACTACTCAACATGCATTGAACTTAAGTAAGAAAAACAATTATAATACTTAATTTTGAACCTAAGAACTCAATGACTTAACTACTTCAGCACCCAAAATGTGACAAAATACCTCTAAAAGATAGAGTTATCACACCCCCAAACTTAAGATTTTGCTAGTCCTCGAGCAAAACTTAAAATAAAAGGCATAAATGAAGAAAACAACTTAACTAGAAATAGGTTGCACTAACTCAATGATCACCTTTAATTTCCTAATAACCTATCCCATATTCTTAACTCGAAGCAAAACATAAATACTATTCAAGTTCACATTTTAATTCAAATGCAAGCTCATTCTTGATTGAATTCTCGTGTGTGTGTGTGTGTGTGAAATCTCTTGCAATGAACATATTGCCATCCGGATAATTTTATGCTCATGCAAAATTAAAATTAGCACTAAAGTTTCACATGTTTGGTTTTAATGTTGCTCTCCACTAACGTAAACTAACATTTAATGAAGGATCCTTATGACTTTAATTAGCTTGTAATGTATGGCTACGGTCAAGGTAGGATATGGGTATAACGTGGCTCAAATCACCCTAAGCGCATAATCATTTTGGGACCTATAAAGAGCTTTTTACTTTCATTCTTCAAATACACCATTTGCTTTGTCTTCAAAACTTTTGTTTTGTTCAACACTTTATTCTACTTCTTCTTTTCTCTTTTTTTTTTATCACAATTCCAAACCCCCAAACTTATTTCTTTTTTCATTGTAGGTAGTGGGGTGAATTTTAATAATTTTTGAATTTTTTTTAGCAACTCCACCTTTTCACCTTTTTCAACATTTAGCTCATTCTATATTTCCTAAAACAATATAAATGCTTAGGAGTGAGGGTTGCAAAATTAGAATTTTGTTTTAAGGCCAAGGTTATTATCATGTGGTTAAAAAAAGAAAGGGGAAATTAGGCTCAAAAGGGTATAATAGGGATAAAGATTTAACAAGGTAGACTTTTTAGGCTCAAACGATCCAAAGATGGCCTAAATCATGTCCCATCCTAAGTGTTATCTAGAATTTCGCCTCAAGAGAGAATCAAACAAAATTCTAGAATCCTTGACTTCACTATACTTTTTATCAACATAAACTTTCTCTAAATCACATGATAATTCTAAGTAAAAGATTTAATGCACAAATTATTGGAAATCGTATTCTATAATGATACTAACAAAAGAATATCACAATCACTCAATTCATGTCTATATCAAATCAAGAATTAAAATAGCAAGATAATCAAAATATCATCCTAGGATTGGTAATATCATGGCATAGGCAATTTTCATCTCAAGCATTCTTAAAATAAATCCTAAAAACAAAAAAAATTACGAAAATAAACTAACCTAAAAACATCACAAAAACTAATAACAATAAAACCCTCCTCCAAACTTAAATTGCACATTGTTCTCAATGTGAAAAGCTAAAAAAAATAAGGAAATTAAACTCCCTTATCAATGGCGGCAGTGCCTTAAAAGCTCTAATTTTCTTTCTCCTCATCTTCATGCTTTCCAAACTTGCATACACAACAAAATAAGCTAGGGAGAGGTTATAACTACTTATTTACATTAAAAAAAACAAAAAGTAACTAAAATAACAACTAAATCTAAAAAGATATAGATTGGGTTGCCTCCCAAGTAGCGCTTCTTTATAGTCATTAGCTTGACTTTCGTTGAGGTCTTCATTCACCCTTTAAGGAGGTTGGAGTTTGCATGGAAAAAGCTTGAGATGTGAAAGTAGTCTCCTTCTAAGATAAGGTTATAATGGTTTTAACTCAAGATTTGGTGCTTGCTCAACCCAAGATGGTGGAGTAGGCTGACTTTTACCCAACTTCTTCATTTTGGTCCTTGGTTGTTGCATCTTGAACCAAACAAGCTTCAAGGAGTTTCTTTGGATTTTCCATATCAATAGCCTCCTTAGGTAACTCATCAACTATATCTAGAAAAGGACTAGGAGGCACATATGGCTTGACTTATGGTGGTGTAGATACTTCCTCCTGTTGCTTAATTTTTTCATCTTGAACTTGACTGTTGGAAGTATTTCCTTGATTTACTTTATCTACATCATTTACCACATTCTTGCCATTTGGCTCATCAAGATGCTTACCATATTCTTTGCTTCTAGGATTAGGCTCAGTGTCATTTGATAAAATTTCTTGAGGCCTATTGTTAATGTAATTAGTAAGTTGGCCCACTTAAGTCTCAAGATTTCAGATTGATTCTGTTTGACTTTGAAGGATGGCATCATTCTTCATCATGAATTGCATTAACATATCCTCCAAAGTTAGCTTCTTCTCAAGAATAGGGACTCTAAGTTGTGATTGGAGATCATGCTGAAAAACAAGTTGTGATGAATATGTAGGACCCTGATTAGTACTCCATGAAAAATTTGGGTGATTCCACCATGAGTTGTAATTGTTGGAGTACGCATTGTTTTGTTGCCCATTGAAGTTTCCATCAAATTGCATTGATTCATAATAGGTTGGACAACAATCACTTGAATGCCTATCTCCATAAAGCTCGCATGCCACAAAAAGACTTTGAAAAACATTAACACCCCAAGTGTCCATTTTCTAAGACAAAGCATCTACTTTGGCGGCCAAAGCTCTGATAGCCAATTCATAATCATTAACAACCCTCCTAGGCACAAATTGTTTAGATGGCCATTGATAGTTATAATAATTCATCACCTCAATCAAAAAGCACTTGAAAATAAAATAAAAAAAATTTTGAATTAAGACTAAATTTGCTTGGTATTAGTATTAGTAAAAATTCTAGAAACAATTCCTCGGCAACGACATAAAAAACTTGACAGTTAAAATTTCACTACGCAAGTATACATATCAAGTAGATAGTATAATAGCAAGCAGAGTATCGATCCAACAGAGAATTGATCTAAAATTTTACTAAGTACTAAAATTATAACAATTTAATCTTATCCAAACAATCAAAATTAATTAATTAACCAAATTTTAGACTAAAAAGAAAAATCAAAATAATAATAACTTAAGAAAATATCAAATCAAACAAGCCTAGGATTACAATATCCCTCACACTTCATCTAAATCTTACCTCTCTTCCTTAACTTATTTCAATGGGTTGAATTGCTAACCTAGAGTCCTAAATTATTTATAAGGGTTTCCCGACTCATCTTATAAAAATATCTATTTTAACTAAACCATTATATCCCTATGTGAATTAAAATTAAAACAGACTCATTAAGCTCAGACTCTAATCTGGCTACATATGGCCTATAGGTATATCCCTATCCTATACGCAAATCAATTAATATGATCATATGTTATCCTAATTTTAATTTACACTAAACTCTCTTTTCCAAGTTTGTTTAGGTTCCTAAATCAATTTAACTGGTGGCCAAGCAATTAAAAGCATTAAGAACAAATTGGAATAAACAATTCAATTCCATTGAAAATAAGAAAAAAAGAGATTAAAAATTTAGATTACATGTGAGTTCAATTGCGATCATAGAAAAATAGTTTAGTTCATAATATCTTATAAAAACTTCATCCAAAGAAAATTAGCCATTAATCCAAGTCAAAGAAAATAAAAAAAACACAAAAGTAGAGAGAGAAAACTAATAGTTGAAGCTTTGTGATCTTGATTCTCCCTCCAATCCTCTTGCTTTCTTGCTTTGTTTTTGGCTTTTTTCTTCAGAGAAATTGCTTGCTTCCTCCTCCCAAAAACCTCTAAGAAAGGCCCCTTAAATAGCCTTCAAAAGCCCTAGCTTTCAAAATCTCGTAAGCTTGTGATTTTTGGAAAATACGGCGAGGGTCGCGGCTCTCAAAGGTTCTGCCCAATTTTGTTCATCTAGTGCAGTATTTTTACTGTAATAAACTTTTTGACCACCTTTCATTCAGAACTGACCAAAGTGGTAAACACCAAAGTTGTAGCACTGCCTCTGAGCTTTCTAATGGTTCAAAAATCATGTCATTTGAGCTCTTTTAATGGGAGATATGCTTAAAAAACCGAAACATATGCAAACAAAGCTTCAGTCCATTATGCACCTTTTTTTACCAATTAAAACTATTTTTGATCCTACTTTTACAAAAATATAAAAATAAATATAAATAACATAAAACTAACATTATTAACTTAAAATAAATATTTAAACATAAATTAAACTAAGCTAATAAAATAAATAAAAACACCTAAATCTGATCCTAAAACTAGTCTAACTTAGACTAATTATGTATTTAATCTCCCGTTAAATATATGTATTTGATGTACTCATCAATTAATGAGTCACGGTAATCTCAGCTCAAATTTTTGAATGATTTTGCCCTTATCTTAAATTTTCTTAGACAATTTTACCCTTTTCCCAATAATGTAACGACAATTTTAACCTTATACGTGGCAGAGTTCTATTTGTTAAATTTTTCTTAAAATTTTTAAATATTAAAATATTAAATTTAATTTTTAAATTTTCTAATGTTTTAAAAATGAATTTAATAAAATAGAGAAAATTAAAATTTCTAAAATTTGGATAATTTAATTTAATTCAATTAAAAATTAAATTAAAGTTTGGTTAATTAAAAAATTATATTTAATTTCACTAAAAAATAAAATTTTAATTTACTTTTTAAAAAATAAAAAAGGCTTTTTAACTAAAAAATAAAAATTTGAAATATTTTAAAAAAATTTTTACTATCCAAAATGTCAAAGAAAATTAAAATATACAAAACTTAAGTCCAAGGGTCTTAGAAGGTTTTAGATATTTTCAAAAATATTACCTTCGAAACAAACACTATAATAAAAAACATTATAATAAAATATACTCAATAACATATTGTAACATATTGATTGAACCAAATGATAGAATAATTTAGGTATAATGTTCAAATAAGTCTCTAAACTATTAAAAAAAAGTTAAATAAACCCTTATTCTTTTATTGTGTTCAATGAAGTCCATTTATTTTTATTTTTGATCAAATAAGTCTTTACGACAAATGATTGACTAAGTTTCATTACTCAAAATGTCAATTGTTATTTTATATCCATATGGTAATTACATAGCTCTTGACGTAGAAGGTGAAAAATATCACAAGATAACATTATCATTTCAAATTAGTATATCAAGCCATCATCAATTATATTATGTTAATATGTTATGTCAGCATCACGCAATATATAATGACAAATGATATTTTGACTATATACTCAAAATAAACCCATTGAAGAACAGGTGGTATTAATTGTAAATGGGAGGAACTACGAACTTTTAGCAAGGGAATTCCACTTCATTGAGAAAAGCTCTCCGAGAAAGGAGCATGAAGATGAGGAAGAAGGAAACACCATTAGAGAGACTTCATCTTCAGGTGAATCGGTGGCGAGCGAAGAGAAACAGGTTGAAGATGATGACGTGGATGATGGAAAAGAGAAAGGGGAAGGTGATGTGGCAGTTGGAAAGGAACGATCTGATGACATGGCATTAGAAGATGATAAGGAAATGAGAGTGGGTGATTTGAGCTACCGAATGAAGAGGAGCAAAAATAAGGGAGATGAACATGATTCAAATTCAAATAGGAGCATGAAAGGCATTAAGGAAGGAGAAAAAGCTAGAAAGTCATGAAAGGACAAATGACTAAGCATAACGTAACAAAGGATGGCTCAATGGCAGACAGAAAAGAAGCAACATAGGTTCCAAAGACAAATATGGAAAGTTCAGAAGAGAGAGAGAGAGAAAGAAAGAAGACAAAAGAGAGGAGAGTAGAAGCCCAAGAATGTAAACTTTGAATTGAAATGAATTAGAGGAAACCCAAGCCCAGAGAAAAGGTTAAGAAGTGAACCCAAGCAAAGAAAGGGTCGAATGGTTGAAAAGGAATGGGCATGAGGTGGACAAGGCCTAAAACAAAGAAGAGGGAAGCCCAGAAGAATTTGGAAAACAAGGAGAAAGTGGAGACAGTGACGAAAGAAAAGAAAAAAAAAATAGAGGAATCGGCAGAAGAAGGGAGGGATACAGACGTGCTGAAACATCTACCTTGCTTTAAAAAACACTAAAAACAGGAAAACAGGTGAAGGAACAAAATGAGATTATGAGGAAAAAAATAAGCAAAAGCAAAACAAATGGGAGAAAATGGAAGGTGAAGGCAGTGGTGGAAGACAAAGGGAATGAGGAGAAGATTGTCAGTGATTCACTCACAGACAGTGATATGCGGCATAAGAACGGGTAAATTAGAGCTGAAGCAGAGGAATGTTGGCAGATTGGAAGATTATTCGGATTGGCAAGGGAAGATGGTGAGGATCAAACTGCCATAATGCAAAAGCATAACTTTCCTACAAAATAAAAAAATGAAACAATTAACTCATTAATTTTTAAAATAAGATAATTATGGATACGAAACAATAATTGTATTTGAATAAAATATGTATACTTAAAATAAATAGAAACTCATTAATTTACTTATGCAGATAATTTTCGACTTATTGTACATAAAATTATTATGACATGTTAATCGCCTATGGATGCGATTGAAAACTTATTATTCTCTTATTTTTGCTACTTTTGTGTTGCTTCAAAAACTTTTGTGTTCTTGATTAGTTTTGTTGGTTTCGAGGTTGACTTGAACCCGGTGAGAGACGTATTTCAAAGTTAAAGGGCACACGGAGTTGAGCTAAAGTTTCAACATGTGGTTGGTGGTATAAGAGCAAGTCGATTGGCGAAAGAGAGAAATGACTTCAAAAGAGAGACTCGGGGCACAGCCAACTAAAACAAATCTAGTCTGCAATACATGTTGTCTTCTCTAGACAGTTTGATGTCCAAGGTGGAGGTTTTTTGAGAGAAATGAGGGACAAGTTTGAAGAGGTCGAGGCCAACATTGAGAAGTTGGGATCTAAAGAGGACAAGCTTCGAGGTGAGGTGTAGTTGGCCTTTAATGAGTTGGTAGACATGTTGAACTAGTGGGAGGCCGTGTTGGAGGAACTAGTTGAAAGGTTGAGGAATGAGGCATGTGAGCTCAAGGATGAGCTTGTTGCCCTTAAGGAAACCAGAGGGGGTGGTATGTCTCTTAACTAGATGGGGGCTCGATTGAAAGGGCCCAAATCTGAGTAATTTCGAAACCAAAGCGAGGCTAAGGAGATCGATAATTTCTTGAGGAGTCTAGAACAGTATTTTCAAGCCATGGGGATCATGGAGAATGTTTTGTGCACCTACATTGTCGTAATGTACCTAGTGTATGCAGTTTTGCTGTGGTTGAAGTGACAATGCAATGACAAGCTCGGGGGAGTGATCATTCACACTTGGGAAGCATTCTAGAGGGAGATTCGATAGCAATTCTACCTTGAATAAGCCAAGGACAAAGCAAGGGTAAAGTTATAAATGTTGGTCTAAAAGACCAATAAATGATTATCATGTTTTTACTAAATAGAATATGTCAAGTTTTTTCATATTAGAGTATGTGAAGAAGCCTCACTTTTTTATTGTGATTGTAAGGTTTTGAGATTTTTTGACTCCATAGAGTATTTGTCAATTCAATTATCTTATGAGGTTAAGGTTGATTGACATGTCTGTTATCCATGGAAGTTTGTCTTTGAAAGGTATTGTGCTTTAACATCTTAAATGTTTTAAACATTTAATAAATTAAATTATTTATTTCCATTTGTAAATTATCATTTCTACTTTGATCTTTTCCTTTTTTGGTGTTTTTTTATATAGTGATACAAGGCTTAGGAAAAAAAAATCTAACATAACTCAGCATTAGCAAGGATCCAAAAATATCTAACATAACCTAGCATTAGGTACAGAAATCTGCGTGAGACATGGGGCTGCATTATTTTAAGTCAACCAACTACCAACTACAGCTACATTTGACAGAGTAAACAAAGGATGGAAATGAAGTCTGCCCAAGTGTCTGCAACAAGTCAGCCTATGTGTGCTGAGAAGAATCTCATTCTAAGGGTATCTGCCACACAATACTTATCAATCACCATAGATCCTCCAACTACTCAGATATCACTCCAAAGAAAAACTAAAATCAAAACAGAAAGCACAAACGCGAGAAAACCCTCAAGAGACCAATTTCCTAAGGGGCAAAACTTGCTCAAAGAATATACAAAACCCTCTAAAGGAAAACCTGGGAGAGGGACCCTAAAAAACATGCCTTCTTTGATTATTTCTCCACGGTAACTACTAGTACGATTCGAGTGTTGAATAATAAAAGTCTATATAACTAGTTAATAAGCTCATTTGTTGCGTGTGTCTGTGCTTTTGTTTTTTTTTTTTTAAAGAATAAAGTTTTAAGTCCTACATATTGCATTAATATGTAAAAGTTGTACACAACATTGAAAGGACAGCAAGAACAAAAAACACAGGAAACTCAGGCATTTCATTGAAAAAAGAAAAAGAAAGAAAGACAATATCAGGAATAGTGGACTGAACCAGCCAGGAAATCAAATCTTCTGCTCTGGTAGCAGCCATCATCTTCCAGGAAGCTTGCGCGAAGAAATTCGCTTCTAAGGAAAGACATGCGAGAAACAAATCTGATAAAATCTTGGAGCAGAGACTCAATTTTATTTAACTATAATTCTGTAGCCAAGGACTTTTCATCTCTGTACTTCATCCAAGAAACAGGAATAATAGTGGAGGAATAGCTATTAGCCACATAAAATTAAGTTTGAAAATATATAGTTTCTATTATATTTTATTGACTAACAGAGGCTAGCTAAGTTACACCGGTGGTTGCGATGGTGGTGGTGGCGAGCGTGGCAGTAGAGGAGGTGGACTCTTGCGCTTGTACGGGCGCTGGCTAGGTGGTGGGCGGCGGATAGGTGGCTTGAATTGAGGCGGACGATGAGGAATAGGCGGAGGTGGTCGTAATCGGCCAAATTCCAGCCTTTTGGACACAGCCTTAAACTTATATGGGAAATCAAAGGAAGGAACATTAGCGTCAGCAGAGGAAGGAGCAGAAACAGCCTCAACCACATGAGTGATCTGTGAAAGTAGGAGGCCGAGGCCGAGGATCAACATGAAAACTAGTAGGCAAGGATTGGCATCCATTTCTTGATGGCTAGAGTAGACAATAGGGTGCCCAATACTTGATTGTATATAAAGAGGCACCACCCCATCCGACCATCTTCACGACTGAGTGCTAGCCCATTGGTTGCTCAACGACCTTTAAGTCAAGGTTGGCGTACATTATGGTGCAGGAGGAAGTTTCCAGCTTTCTTCCTTTGGTTTATGAAAGAAAGAGAAACAAACAAATTGGAACCATAAGCATGAACAAGGGGTGCAAAGCAGGGTAGAGTAGTGTCATCTTGAGGGCACTTGTCAGTACATTGAATGGTCTTGGAGCTAAATTAAATATCTTTCAAACAAGAAAAAAGAACCCCATATATAGAATTATTAGAATAGTGTTGATTTGTGTTTTTCCATGTTCTGAGTATAGCATTTTGTTCAAGGTTTTATGTACAACATAGATTTCAAGAACTTTACAAAGTGACTTTTTCTATTGGATTCTGGGAGATAACACTCATGACAATCACCCTGCTTAGATATGAGTATGCTTTATTCTTTTATTTTGGTAAATTAAAAATAATTACATGATAATTATATGCTTGGAGTTCTAAATTAATTTACGAAATTACCTGATAAAAAATTTTATTAAAAAAAAAGGTCCTAAGATCTTTCACAAAAATTACACTTTTAGTTCAAAACAATTAAGGTGAAAACCAAGCTCTCCCCTCTCTAGAAAATCATCACTCTTGGTCCATTGCTAAGTTTATTTTTCTATACTGCCCAAAGTGTGGTTATTGTTCATTTTTGTAATAATTTCTCATAACAAGTTTTTGGAGATCAATAGGCTCATAAAACGTCTATAATCAAATCCTGGAATCACTTTGCTCGGAGTATTATTTCACAATTTTTTAACATGTACTCATGGGTGAATTTTAATATCTTTTTGGTTTGGTTGGGTATAATTAACACTAGTTCGGCTATGTGTTTTTGAAATAATTAATCGAAAAATTAGTTATTTTCTAATTAATAATATAATTAGTTTAAATGGTGGCGATACATAATTTGTTCTTAAGAAATTCTTTAATTTACTAATTTCGAAGGACATGTGATATCTTTTAATTTGATACAGTTTTTCTCCTGCAGTTCTAAATTCAAAGTTTTTGAAATATTATCCTTTTAAAATATAAACTCACATAACATTTTAAAATATAATGGCCAAAGTTGAATTAGTGAATTTGATCATTAGAGTTAAATAAAGTCAAACAAATTAATAGTAAAAGAGTTCTTTATTAAAAATAAAATTACATGTTCAAATGGAAATCACAACAACAATAGATAACTCTTTAAGTCCATGATATAACTATTACATTCAATATAAAAGATTGATAAAATATTTAACGAACAAATCAACCAACAAACCAATATATAACTAAGCAAAATCTAATTAACTTATAGTTGAATCACATCCACATGTTTTGGGACTTAATTTTGGAACCTAAACATTTCATGACTCCCTCCTTGTAAAATTATTAATATTGTCTATTAAATAGTTAAATGGTATTTTACCATGTATCTAGTGGTAATTTAAAAATATTATTGCGTTCAATATGTTGTTCATTTAGTAATTTTGTAATTTTACTTTATTCTACGATAATGACACTATTACCATGGCAAGTGCTTAGTTGAGAGTAATCAGTCACGGTAATCTCAGCTCAAATTTTTGAACCATTTTGCCCTTATCTTAAATTTTCTTAGACAATTTTACCCCTTTCCCAACAATGTAACGACAATTTTGCCCTTAAACGTGGTAGAGTTCTATTTGTTAAATTTTTCTTAAAATTTTTAAATATTAAAATATTAAATTTAATGTTTTAAATTTTCTAATGTTTTAAAAATGAATTCAATAAAATAGAGAAAATTAAAATTTCTAAAATTTAGATAATTTAATTTAATTGAAAATTAAATTAAATTTTGGTTAATTAAAAATTAGATTTAATTTAACTAAAAAATAAAAATTTAATTTACTTTTTTAATAAAAAAAAGGCTTTTTAATTAAAAAATAAAATTTTTAAATTTTTTTAAATTTTTTTTTTTTTTTAAATTTTTTTTACAATCCAAAATTTAAAAGAAAATTAAAATGTACAAAACTTAAGTTCAAGGGTCTTAGAAAGTTTTAGATATTTTCAAAAATATTACCTTCGAAACAAACACTATAATCAAATATACTCAATAACATATTGTAACATATTGATTGAACCAAATGATAGAATAATTTAGGTATAATGTTCAAATAAGACTCTAAACTATTAAAAAAAAGTTAAATAAACCCTTATTCTTTTATTGTGTTCAATGAAGCCCATTTATTTTTATTTTTGATCAAATAAGCCTTTACGACAAATGATTGACTAAGTTTCATTACTCAAAATGTCAATTGTTATTTTATATCCATATGGTAATTGCATAGCTCTTGACGTAGAAGGTGAAAAATATCACAAGATAACATTATCATTTCAAATTAGTATACCAAGCCATCATCAATTATATTATGTTAATATGTTATGTCAGCATCACGCAATATATAATGACAAATGATATTTTGACTATATACTCAAAATAAACCCATTGAAGAACAGGTGGTATTAATTGTAAATGGGAGGAACTACGAACTTTTAGCAAGGGAATTCCACTTCATTGAGAAAAGCTCTCCGAGAAAGGAGCATGAAGATGAGGAAGAAGGAAACACCATTAGAGAGACTTCATCTTCAGGTGAATCGGTGGCGAGCGAAGAGAAACAGGTTGAAGATGATGACGTGGATGATGGAAAAGAGAAAGGGGAAGGTGATGTGGCAGTTGGAAAGGAACGATCTGATGACATGGCATTAGAAGATGATAAGGAAATGAGAGTGGGTGATTTGAGCTACCGAATGAAGAGGAGCAAAAATAAGGGAGATGAACATGATTCAAATTCAAATAGGAGCATGAAAGGCATTAAGGAAGGAGAAAAAGCTAGAAAGTCATGAAAGGACAAATGACTAAGCATAACGTAACAAAGGATGGCTCAATGGCAGACAGAAAAGAAGCAACATAGGTTCCAAAGACAAATATGGAAAGTTCAGAAGAGAGAGAGAGAGAAAGAAAGAAGACAAAAGAGAGGAGAGTAGAAGCCCAAGAATGTAAACTTTGAATTGAAATGAATTAGAGGAAACCCAAGCCCAGAGAAAAGGTTAAGAAGTGAACCCAAGCAAAGAAAGGGTCGAATGGTTGAAAAGGAATGGGCATGAGGTGGACAAGGCCTAAAACAAAGAAGAGGGAAGCCCAGAAGAATTTGGAAAACAAGGAGAAAGTGGAGACAGTGACGAAAGAAAAGAAAAAAAAAATAGAGGAATCGGCAGAAGAAGGGAGGGATACAGACGTGCTGAAACATCTACCTTGCTTTAAAAAANATTTTTTATTTTAATAGTATTGAATAATTAAATATTAATATTTTATTTATAATTAATATTAATATTTTAATATATTAATATTTTATTAAAAGTTAGAATCAAGTGAGAGAAGAAGAGAGAGAAAAAAATAATATTTTATATAAATAAAATTGTAATTTTTCAAACTTGTAAGGGATATTTTTGTATTTATCAATTTTTAAATTTATTCCTCAATCATGGAATAGCTAATACCATGAAAGAGGGTAGTATTAACTATTCCTTGATTTTGAAGAATTTTGAAGAATAACCATTCCTATGAAATGATTTTTCCTTGGATCATATTTCAACCAAACAAAGAACCAAAATTTCTTGAGAATAAAGGGGGAATGGCTTAGCCATTCCCCCAACCAAGCATGCTATTTGTTCTGTTGATCAAGATTATGAATGATGAAAGAAGCACTGTAAAATGAAAGGGGACGTGAGGGAAAGAGAGGTAGTGTCTTGTCATAGTGAGAGTTTGGTGTCAATGGTAGGTGAAGAAAAACGAAGGAAACCTAAAAATTATGTCATTTAAAGGAGGAATCTAAATCTAACAGTAAACATATGTAGTAATAAAACTAGCTTAAAATGTAAGGAAATGGAATCATCAGTTCTTGTTTGACCCGTATTTTAAGGCATACAAGTCGGGGTTTTTTTTATGACAATTTACTATTTTTTGAAATGTGAACCTAGGTGGTTTCCGGGGTTACCTAGGTGGTTTCCATGGGAACCTAGGTGGTATCCAGGCGTGAACGTAATATTTAGGAAAAGACGGAGTTGGTCGAAATCGGTTAGATTTCAGCCTTTTGGACACAGCCTTAAACTTATACGGGAAATCAAAGGAAGGAACATTAGCGTCAGCAGAGGAAGGAGCAGAAACAGCCTCGTTAGCCTCAACTACATGAGTGGTATGTGAAAGTAGGAGGCCGAGGCCGAGGACCAACATGAAAACTAGTAGGCAAGGATTGGCATCCATTTGTTGATGGCTAGAGTAGACAATAGGGTGCCCAAATACTTGATTGTATATATAGAGGCACCATCCCATCTGACCATCGTCACGACTGAGTGCTAACCCATTGGTTACGCAACGACCTTTAAGTCAAGGTTGGCGTACATTATGGTGTAGGAGGAAGTTTCCAGCTTTCTTCCTTTGGTTTATGAAAGAAAGAGAAACAAACAAATTGGAACCATAAGCATGAACAAGGGGTGCAAAGCAGGGTAGAGTAGTGTCATCTTGAGGGCACTTGTCAGTACATTGAATGGTCTTGAAGCTAAATTAAATATCTTTTAAACAAGAAAAAAAACCCAATATATAGAATTATTAGAATAGTGTTGATTTGTGTTTTTTCATGTTCTGAGTATAGCATTTTGTTCAAGGTTTTATGTACAACGTAGATTTCAAAGAACTTTACAAAGTGACTTTTTCTATTGGATTCTGGGCCGGAGATAACACTCGTGACAATCATCCTGTTTAGATATGAGTATACTTTATTCTTTTATTTTGGTAAATTAAAAATAATTACATGATAATTATATGCTTGGAGTTCTAAACTAATTTACAAAATTTCCTGATAAAAAATTTATTAAAAAAAAAGGGTCCTAAGATCTTTCACAAAAATTACACTTTTAGTTCAAAAAAATTAAGGTGAAAACCAAACTCTCCCCTCTCTAGAAAATCATCACGCTTTGTCCTTTGCTAAGATTATTTTTCTATGCTGCCCAAAGTGTGATACATAATTTGTTTTTAAGAAATTCTTCAATTTACTAATTTCGAAGGACATGTGATATCTTTTAATTTGATACAATTTTTCTCCTGCAGTTCTAAATTCAAAGTTTTTGAAATATTATCCTTTTAAAATATAAACTCACATAGCATTTTAAAATATAATGGCCAAAGTTGAATTAGTGAATTTGATCATTAGAGTTAAATAAAGACAAACAAATTAATAGTAAAAGAGTTCTTTATTAAAAATAAAATTACATGTTCAAGTGGAAATCACAACAACAATAGATAACTCTTTAAGTCCATCATATAACTATTACATTCAATATAAAAGATTGATAAAATATTTAGAAAAAATTGTGAGAAATAACCTTCCTCATAAGCCTAATTCAAAAATTATTTTTTATAATTTTAACTATTTTTTATCAATTTTTTGTATGACTTGACAATAATACCCTTTAAACAATTTCAGACAAATTAAAATGGTTTCAGTTTTCTCTCTCCTGCCATCCAGATAAAAATTTTAAAATTAAATCACGATTTCTCTCTTTGCTCAAATATGTCTATCTCGTCATCCAATTCGTAGATATGACATCAAGCTATTTCTTATTTTGTTTTATTTTTTTGGATGGTGGATCTTGGGGTTCTTAAAGGTGATGAACAGCGATTTTGCTCAAGGAGAAAGAACAGCTAAAGCATGTTTGATGGGTTTTATGGTAGTTCACGATTTTGTTGTGTTTAAGATTGGGATGATTGTTAAGTATGTTTACTAGAGATTTTGATTTTTTTTATGGGATTTTGAGTTGAACTTGTTCAGGAAATATTTTGTAAAGAT
>NW_017234719.1:0-6376 GCF_000208745.1 Theobroma cacao
ATTAAAAAACGGTATTATACTGAGTGGTACAACTAAGTCAAATCGAGCCTTGAACTAGTTCAAATAGAAATTCTAAGAGGAATTTGAAAATTTTAAAACCCACAAAATGACTTAGAATCGTGATTCGGAATTCAAGGTCCAGTTTGGAGTCCATCAGAAAAATTGATCGATTAGGGACAAAACGGTCATTTTACCATTTGCTGATAAAATGGAGATTTTTAGCCAAGATTTGATCACATTTGACCAAGAATAATTATATGAGATATAATTATGATTATTGGAGTATAAAATGATGTTTAGCAATGAAAAATTGTGATTCTCGGTATTTTTGGAGCACAAGGGCAAAATGGTAATTTTACCATTAAAGAACTAAACGAAAATTTTTATAAAATGATTTTTGCCCCATTTGGTTAACATTGATCAATATTAGTGTTATTTGAGGTTGAAAAGTAGAAATAATGTGATTCCGGAACATTTCGGAGTATAGGGGCAAAATCGTAAATTTTCCTCCTCGGTGGTAAATCGGTAAATTTTTCGCCCTAGCACTTGTCAAGACCAAGGGATTTTAATTGTGGTAGGATTGGATAAGTACCAGAATATTTGTGGTGGAAAATTAAGAAGAAAAAGTCAAAAAAGTTAAAAAATTTGGCCAATTAGCATGTGACATGTGGCATGCTTGATTATTTTATTATTTTCTGTAGAAATCAGCCCATTAAATGCCCAATTCTCTCACCATATTCTGCCTCGGCAACCAGCAACAAGAACAAAGGAAGAACAAAGGGAAAAACAAGAAAACCTAGGTGAAAATTCATAGAAAAAGTGAAGAAATCAAGGAAACAAGCTAAGTAAGTTAGAATTTCTTTAATTCTCCTTGATACCTAGCTTATCCATGCTTTTGTTCTTCATTTTCATGGTTGAATATTGAGTTATCATGATGAATTCAATTCTGAAAAATGGGTATGGAAGAGGAATTGTTGTTGGAATAATTTGATTTTAGACTATGTTAGTGTTTAGGGATAGTTAAGCATGGTTATGAACAAAAACACAAAAAAAATATTCAATTTCTCTAAGGTTCCTGGTTGGTCGAACCATGAGGGCTGAATATCAATGGGGGATTGTTTTTATTTAAAGGAAAATGGCTTGGAAAATGATGAATTAAGGTAAAACGGTTATGTAGAAAAAATTTCGGTGCTAGTGCACCAAATGACCGAATTTTTCTATAAGGAACTGTGAGGGTTCTAATGCTGAATTTAGCTTTATTTAAATTGTATGTGGTAAATTAAGGTATTAGAGGAGAAATGGATTAATTTGGAGGTGATTTGGACACAATTGCCAATTAATCGGTGATCGGTCGAATTTAATCGATACCGCGATTAAGCGATAATCGGACGTATTTTTGCATTTACATATCAAGCATTAGTAATTTAAATTAGTTTATATCAATTTAGGGACAATATAGTAAATTCTTCGACTTTGTTATTTATCAAGGTAGTAAGACGTCCGAAAAAGGCAAAGGAATTACGCTTGAGGACTATTAGTCTGAGTGCACCCGGAATCTAGATTTTCGATACCGGTGAGTGGACTTGTATTTCAAACTTGTTTTGGGGAATATGAAAGATTCTATCCAACTTGTCTTAGAAAATGTACCTTGGGAACAAGCTTTTAGTAAAATGATTTTATATTGTAAAAATGTGCTATACAATGGTTTATGTGTTATCACAATATGATAAAATGCATGATATGCATTGGATGCTTCTTTGCATGTTGATTTGGACCCGACTATGTGCGAGTAGGAGTGCACATAAGCTGTTGCTGACCCAGCTATGTGCGAGTAGGAGTGCACATAAGCTGTTGCTGACCCGACTATGTGTGAGTGGGAGTGCACATAAGCCGTTGCTGACCCGGCTATATGCGCATAAGCCGTTGCATATGAGATGATGATGATGGGATGGTGTGCATGTTGATGATGGGTATATGGTTGTAAATGCAAATATGTAAGCGTTTGTTTTGTTGAAATTTGGAAGTTTACATGTGTTACATGTTGCTATTGTTATTTTAGTAGGATGACTTGTTTTAAGGGAAAAAAGGTTTGGAATGTAGTTAGATGAAAATGGCCTTATTTTCAACCGATGCATCATGATTGTCAAATTTCCTAGTTGAGATTGCTTGTTCCCTTCTAATATTCACTCACTGAGTATTGTACTCACGTTTTATAAAAATTCATGTTTTCAGATCAGGTGACTGTTGGAACCTAGATCGAGGAGTCCCCGTAGTGCATCTCCTGGGTATGTGTTTGGCATTCGATAGTAATCCCTTTTATTGTAAGTGTCTCCGCTGGAAGTCATGGGTCCTTTTGTATTGTGAATACAATCTAACAATGTGAATATGTGTATGCAATGTAAATTACTAAATACATGACTGGTATAGTGCATGTATATTATTATCGATAATGCCATTGTGTTTTGGCTATGTTCACACCCGGGAAAAGGTGTGTGTGTATGCATGATATGATAAATTTGTTAAGCAAAGGTAAATGGATAGGCTTGCTTGGGCTTAGTGAGCTATGCTCATTGAGCTCATGCGCCGGTCATGGCCNTATGTATATGCAATGTAAATTGCTAAATACATGACTGGTATAGTGCATGTATATTATTATCGATAATGCCATTGTGTTTTGGCTATGTTCACACCCGGGAAAAGGTGTGTGTGTATGCATGATATGATAAATTTGTTAAGCAAAGGTAAATGGATAGGCTTGCTTGGGCTTAGTGAGATATGCTCATTGAGCTCATGCGCCGATCATGGCCTGGGAAATTGGGTCGTGACAAGACTGATTAGTTAGTTTGCCATTTATTCTCATCAATAAATTTAAAATCATTTCATTGGAAATTTGAAAGGAGGTTGTCTTGGTCTAAGCAAAGAAAGGATTGTCATTTCTTAAGGTGTCTTTGAGAGTTTTAATAAATTTTTCTCTTTTAAGTTTTTATCCCATTTTTGGTAAACTTGCCAAATAAATGTGTTGACTCCATCAGTTTTTGATGATAATAAAACATTCGCATTCATTTGTGTCTAATATCTCTACTTGAGTGTGTAGGACAAAAAATTGTATGCCAAGAATAAATAAATCATTCAAAGGCACATATCAAAAATCATATGAATAAGGAGCCACAATTGATTAACAAAACAAAAGCCTCTTAGTTGGATAATGAAGGGTATTAGTTAGCTAAAATTCAAATTAGAAGTTGGCGAGTTCAAGAAGTTTGAAAGATAAAGAAGACTTAGTCGACCAAGATGTAAGTTAGTCAACTAAGAGCTTACTGCTAGAAATCTGGATTTCAAGACAAAAACCACTTAATCGACTAAGAAGGAAGTTAGTCAACTAAGAGCTCACTGCCAAAAACTGGGATCAGAAGACAGAGACAACTTAGTCGACTAAAGGGCAGTTAGTCGACAAAGATTATTCTGTCAAAAAATTTGAATTGAGCACTAGAAGATAGATTAACGGCCAGAACTGCCACCAAACTGTTTTCAACGGTCAAAAACTGCCTAACACCTATCAGAGCTGATTTTTCAAGTATTTAAGAGGCTCTCAATGGCTAGAAAAGTAATTAAGGTTTCCAAGAACAAAAAGAGCTAAAAAAAATTACAAAAAACTTCAGCATACTTTCTGCATTTCACTCCTATCCTTGTAAAAGATTCAAGCACTTCACTTTGTACCACTTAGATCAAGTTGGTGATCATAGGTACTTCCTTATTTCTCTTCTCCTTGTATACTTAGAGTGTACGAAACACTCTAAGGGATTTATTCAAGCTTGGATTGCTTGATTGAGTGTATAGGTTCTAACTTAGTCTAGAAAAGTTAGTTGTTGGGTTTTGGTTAATCCCAGCAAAAACCATTGTGAAAGGTTTTGGCTGAGCCTAGTAAAAGCCATTGTAAAGCTTGGTGAAAACTTGTGAATTTTACCTTTTATAGTAGATTGATTTGGAAAATCCTAGGTTGAACAATCAAGGTAGTGGATGTAGGTCTTGGATCGAACCACTATAAATTTTGGTGTATTGTCTACTCTGTTTTTGTTTTTATTTTTATTCTTTCTTAAATCATTCCCTCATCTTGCATATAGAACAAGTCTTTATTGATCTTAAACTTGTCCTCAACTTAGAGCCAATTTGAGTAAGAGCCAAAAAGTGCTATTCACCCCCCTTTAGCACATTTACTTGGGACCAACAAAATGGCTTGATCTCCACTTTTGACCTGATCCGTTTGATATCTTGTACTCCAAATTCCTTTTTTCCTTTTTCCCAATAATGATTCTCCATAGAGATGAGGGATCATATTCCTCTGGAATCTCATATTCTCCCATATTACATTCAATTTTCAACAAGTTACCTAAATAGTGAGCACAAATTCCTTTCCATTAAGAAACACATTAAAACCATCCTCAACAAAATCCTCTGGATCATCAAGCTTTGTTTTGTCTAGTGCAATGCTAGAGTAAAATTCTTTGACAAGACTAGCATTATAAGGTCTATTCTCAAAAACACTTAATTTCTTTAATTTGAGTTTCTCAAAATATTTTGGCAGACTTGTTTTGATATCAGGAACTTCATCAAAACTATCCTAATCAATAAATTTTTCACAAGATATGGGTGCATTTCTATTTTCTTAAATCTTTCCTCATGAATTTTATTCCTAAATTTTAAGGATGCAGAGTTACCTTTTTTTGTTGGGGTTTCTTTTTCTAGCCTCTTTCTTTGAGCCCAATACCTTTTTTTTTGTTTCTTTCCTACTTTTTCAGTCACTGGTATTGGGTCGTTCTTTTTCTCTTTCTTTTGAGCATTGGGTGATGGACTGTCCTCCATAGGACGTTTCCTTTTTTTCTTTTCCTGAGTGTTGCTTGGTAGTGAAGAATTGGCCATTGTTCTCGGTGGTTTTTGACTTGGGATTTGAAAAGTTTGAGATGGGGAGTTTTGGTTTTGAAAAGGCAGTTCAAGCAAAGAGAATATGAAAGGGAGATGACAAGTTGAGAGAAGTTATTAATCTCCATCTTTAAATAAGATTTGACATCTCTTTCAAGATTCAAAATTTTGGCCCCCATTTCTTTTTTAGTTTTTAGCTGTTAGAGAGTTTTCTTTTCCCTTGTTCTTCTATCCTTTTTTTTTAATTATTTTAGTTTCGTAGTTGATTAAGTCTTACATTTAATCAACTAGGTCAAGAACTTTGAATAAATAGATCAACATAGAAAGTTTTTAATCAGTTAGATGGTTCTTTTAACCAACTAAGTATCTACTGACTTGTTTGATTTATTCAATTATGCAACTGGTACCTTAATCAGTATATGTGTAATACCTCATACTTTGATATGGTGACAAGTAAAGTTTATTGGATGCAAATTGAGGCCAATTATAATGTTTAAACGTGATGGAAAATGAAAGGAGTAGTTTAAGATAAAATGATCCACAAGTGAGAAAATAACAATAAACTAATAATATTTTATCAGAGGAGAATTTGTGAGATAAAAGGGTGATTTGGTAGTCAATTGAGGCATAATAAGGTATTTTAGGTACCAAGGAGACGAGAGAAAATTTTTAGAATAAAATGATATTTTATTAATAAAATAATATTAAAATATTAATATTTAATCGGATGTCGAAATCAGTCATGAAGAAGGATCATATGGTTGATCCAAGTGGGGGAGAAGAAATACAAGCAAAATTTAGGAGAATGAGCGACAAAAGTAAAATACGCGTATTTTGCTAAGTCGAGCCAACGCGGATAAGTAAATATTTAAATATTATGGTAATATCGCGTTGAAGTGCAATTTTGATATTTTGGTGGTACACGTACAGAGAAAGGAAGATAGATGAAAATTGAAATTTTTAGACGCATCAAAGGGATTGATTTAAAATATAAAAGTTGAAGGATTATGTAGAGAAATTAAATGGAAGAGATAAAATAAACAAATAGTAAAAATCATAATACAAGTATGTATATATAATAAAAAATAAATAAAAATAAAATAAAATAACTAAAGGAAGACCAACATGGGTAGCCGCCCATGTGGTCAATAAAAAGAGTCAAAAGACTCTTTAATATATTTGATGGATGGGGAAGGCCGGCCATGTGGAATAAAAATGGAGAAGAAAATAAAGATGGGGGGCCGGCCAAATTGGAAGATTTATGAAAGAAAAAAAAATATATATAAATATATATAATTGAATAAGTAAAGTGAAGAAGACAAAGAAGAAGAGAGAAGTCGGTTAGTGAAGAGAAGAAAAAGAAACAAGAAGAACGCGTGAGCAAAAAGAGCAAAAAGAAACAAGAGAAGGCCGAGAGGTGAGGAAGAAAATGAAGGTGGAAGAGCTGAGTTGAGGGGGG